>NC_057799.1:408488673-408771577 GCF_018294505.1 Triticum aestivum | reverse complement strand
ACCACGCCTCCACGGGCAACCCTCCACCGTCTACTGTTCATCCAGCCCTCCACACCACGGGGTCCTGTTCAACCACCCTCCACGGGCACCCCTCCACTGTCTACTGTTCATCCAACCCTCCACCACACCACGGGGTCCTGTTCATCCAGAGGCAATGCCACCGCTCACTGTTCATCCAAACCCCCCCGCAACGCTCACTGTTCATCCCAGAGGCAGCATCGATCGGCTTCAGTTAGCAGCAGTAGCGAAGGAATCGCTCGATTGGGTTCAGTTAACAGCCATCGATCGATCGCTCGGGTTTAGTAACGCGTAGCCTGCAGTGCAATTGCTCGGGTTCAATTAGAGCCCAATGCCTCGCTCGGGTTCAATTAGAGCCAACGCCTCGCACACACGCGCGTACGTGTACGAGAGAAACGCGCATCGCTCGGCCCCCGACCTCCCACCGTAACCGGGAACTCCCCGAAATTTTCCTCGCCCTCGCTTCTACCACGGTTTTTTCCGTCATGGACGGCCCAAAGAATGTCATGCAACTGCGTCTCCGGCCCGCCCAGGACGAAAAGCCCATTTTCTGTCATGATTTTTTGTCATAGAAGTAGGAGCCCACCACATGTATGATGATACCGGGTTTTGTCACAATTATCGTCATAGAAGTGTCATATGTATGACAGAATTTTTTTTCGTTCGGCCCAAAATGTCACGGATGTGTCTTTTTTTGTAGTGTACCTTTATCATTTTTTCTCTTTCAGGACCTTACTCTCTGGAAGACCTCTCCGGCAGTCTGATTGTTGACTCATTGCGGGAAGGAAATACCAAGGAAGCAAGACGCTCTGAAGTACAAGGGAATCCCCAGGTGGTCTCTGATAATGATCGAATACCTGTTTTACATACCAATACGCAGCCTGCCCTTGGATAGGACATGTCAAATAGTCCTACTTTTTGCTTATTGCACTACTTGTATCTGTATGCTTTGACGTATTATTTAAATAACAATGCATAGCGTTAGTCTATTATTGCATTTCCTTTTTCCTTGTATGCTTATTTTATGACAAATTGCACCCGTACATTCTGGTACGACCAGTGCGCCAGGGGCTTGAGTATACCCCATAACATGGCGTGAAAAGTCTGAACACTTTCGACAGTGCGGCACCCCAAACTTATAGCATTATATGCATCAGCTCCGAATCATGTCTTGGGTCAATAGTTGGGTTTGCCCGGCTCCCATGTTTTGGTACCTTACGTTCCGCTATATCAGCTAAGGTAGCACTGGGAGAACTACTGCGATTGTGTCCCGGTTCTTCTGGACGAGCACCTCAGTAGAGAAAGCCGAAAACTGACTGTCATGATGAGGCGAGAGCTGGTTGCTGTTCGAGAGGTCTCAAGTCCTTAAAGACTTTTTCCGCTTCGGGCGAGGAGTCGGCCTTGCCCGACTTAGGCATATATAGCGCCCCAAATTCGGCCTTCCGAATACTAGGGGCTTCGCCAAAATTTAAAATTGTAGACTTCTATGGCTAAGTGAGAGTGATAAAGCTTTATAGTCCGATTGCCTGGTTCGTTGTGCTGAACACCTCCTTCGAAGGACCCAGAATTGGGATAAAGAGTGCTCAGGTTTATCCTGAACACCTCAGTACTAGTTACATGGGGGCAGAAGCCGACGACTGGCCAACTCTCAGATTTTATAAACGGCCGCACAGAAGGTAATATTTCAAATTAATAAGCGTTGCATAGCGCAGATGAAATCGTTTCATATTACAGGATCACATGAGTACATTCATTCAAATATTACATCCTTAACACATTCCTCCGCCACAAGGCGAGCACCCTTCAGGACACTGTCATAATACTTTTCGGGGTGGCGATGCTCCTTGCCCTCCGGCGGCCCCTCCTTCACTAGCTTTTCAGCGTCCAGCTTCGCATAGTGCACCTTCGCCTGGGCAAAAGTCCTGCGCGCACCCTCGATGCAGACGGACCGCTTTATGCTTCAAACCGCGGGCAGGCATTCACAAGCCGCCTCACCAGACCGAAGTAGCTACCAGGCAGGGGCTCGCCAGGCCACATCCGGGCTATAAGACCCTTCATGGCCTGTTCGGCCGCCTTGTGAAGCTCGACCAGTTGCTTCAACTGGTCGCCCAAAGGCATTGGGTGTTCGGTCCCAGTATACTGAGAGCAGAACAACTTCTCCGTCGAGCTCCCCTCCTCGGCCCGGTAGAACTCCGCGGCATCCGACACACTGTGGGGTAGATCTGCGAACGCTCCTAGAGAGCTCTGAACTCGGGTAAGTAAAAAGAAAGTTTCCTTCACATGCTTGCTTTGCATAATGAATGCCTTACCCGCTGCTATCTTCTTAACTGCCTCAATTTCCTGGAGGGCCTTTTGGGCTTCAGCCTTGGCATGTTGTGCATTTTCGAGGGCCTTCGCAAGCTCGGACCCTTGCGTTTTAAGTCAAGCTCCAAGGACTCATGTTTCTTGACGGGAGCCTGGAGCTCTTGTTGCACCTCGCCTACTCGGGCCTCTTGCTTCTCTCGCTCGATGCGCTCCTTGGCCGCTTTGTCTTCGGCCTCGTATAGCGCCTTCTGCGGGGCCGCCACTTCGGTTGTGGCCCATAGCAAAATTCATGACATCCTATTATTCCAAAACCAAAATTTTCTTTATCGATATTCAGACCGGGTGTCACTTACCTTTGTTCTCTTTGAGCTGCCTCTTGGTAAGGCCGAGCTCTTCCTTGGACCGCTCAAGGTCCCGCTTTAGTGCGGCGACCTCCGCAGTATGAGCGGTGGCGGCCAGCAGTGAAGCCTGCTTATTCACATAGACACATTCTGATTAGACTCCTGCGATTATTATTTGATCCTCTATTTGGCCCTTCTTCGCGAACGCCAAACAGAGCATTAGGGGCTACTGTCTATGCTGTAACATTTTCTTACAATTTGATTACTTACCTCAAAGCCGGTTAGGAGGCTGGCACAGGCTTCAGTCAGTCCGCTCTTAGCGGACTGAACCTTCTTGACTACCGCACTCATAACAGTGCGGTGCTCTGCATCAATGGAAGAGCCGTGAAGCGCTTCCAGCAAGTTGTCTGATGCCTCTGGATGGACAGAGGCCATCGGCACAGAGGGCTTGCCCCCTTAGCGAGAGGTTGCCTGAAAGAATCCAGAACCACTGGAGGTTCCGGCGCCGTATTCGGCTTGGGGCTAGACTTGCTGCCCCCGGCGTTAGGGCCCAGGGGAGTCTTGCCCCTCGTGCGCCCAGCGCCTAGAATGTCGCCTTGGGGCGCCTCCGGAACTGTCTCCCCTTGGTTCAGTTCCCTTTGAGACAACACCTCGGCGTCGTCCGTGGGGCGGGGGGAGGAGGCGGTCGGGAGTGAATCGCTGTTCATATCTGACGGGCCCAAAGAATCATCCGACGAAGATATGTCGATATGGGCTCGGGATGGGCTGCATAATCATGTTCGGCGTGATAAGAAGCAGTACAAGAAAAGGTACCAATAATTATTATGGTATCCGGATACTCACGACTTCACTAGGGGCTTGTCCCTGGGTAACCACTCCTCGTTGCTGAAAGCGGCCGTCGTGGAGCAGTCCGGGTGGAGGGTCCTTCCCTTCTTGGACCCTTTGGCCTCCCCTGATGGGGCGGCCTTCCTTTTCCTGTCCCCCCCCCCCCGGCTGGGGGGGAAGAACTTTCCTCTTCCTCCTCCTCGTTTTCGTGGGAGGAGTGCGCCTCGGTGTTTTCGGACGATGAGTCCGAATATAACCTTGCGCCGGAGACCCTTGCTGGCCCCCGTGGCCTTCTTCTTGGCCTTCTTCTCTAGCACCTCATAAGGCACCGGAACCAGCATCTCCATTAGGAGAGCATCTGCTGGATCTTCGGGCAGGGGGCTGGATAATCGATCTGCTCTGCTGTCGCTACCCAGTCCTGTTAAATGGCGTGGAGGCTTAGATCCCGCGCATGGTTATACTGGGGAAAAGAACATCTTATGAGATATAAAAGACTTACCGGATTGGCAGGGCGCTTTGCGTTGAGTCCACGGTCCTTGGTAAGGGGAGGAGGTACCTCGGCACCCTTGAACAACACCTTCCAGATGTCCTTGTGCATTGTGTTGAAGAGTTCTCGCAGTGTCTGGTGCTTAGCCGGGTCGAACTCCCACAAATTGAATGCCAATCTTTGACACGGGAGGATCCGGCGGAAGAGCATGACTTGGACCACGTTAACAACCTTGATTTTCCTGCTTATCATGTTTTTGACGCTGGTCTGGAGTCCGGTCAGCTCCACCGATGAACCCCAGGATAGGCCCTTCTCTTTCCAGGAGGTGAGCCGCATGGGGATTCCAGATCGAAATTCGGGGGCCGCCACCCAGTTGGCGTTGCATGGCTCGGTGATGTAGAACCACCCCGATTGCCACCCCTTTACGGTCTCGACATAGGAGCCTTCGAGCCAGGTGACGTTGGGCATTTTGCCCACCATGGCACCTCCGCACTCCGCTTGCTGGCCGACCACCACCTTCGGTTTAACGTCGAAGGTCTTCAGCCACAGGCCGAAGTGGGGCTTGATGCGGCGGAAGGCCTCGCAGACGACGATAAACGCCGAGATGTTGAGGATGAAATTGGGGGCCAGATCGTGAAAGTCCAGCCCGTAGTAGAACATGAGCCCACGGACAAACAGGTGGAGGGGAAATCCCAGTCCGCGGACGAAGTGGGTAAGAAATACCACCCTCTCATGGGGTTCTGGAGTAGGGACGATCTGCCCCGCATCTGGTAGCCGGTGCGCGATATCCGCGGCCAGGTATCCGGCTCCCCGGAGCTTTGTGATGTCCTCCTCCGTAACGGAGGAGACCATCCACTTGCCTCCCGCTCCGGACATGCTTGGAGTGGTTTTGAGGAGAAAATGCGAACTTGGGCGCTGGAGCTCGAGTGCGCAAGAATGGATGAGCAAGGAAGAAGAAGGCGTGGGTGAAAAAGATGAATCCTTGTCCCTTTATAAGGGCGGAAGAAACTATGCGCCTCCTCACCTGCCTGGTAAACTCGCTTATTCCCCAAGCACCGTAATTGATGGCGCGTTTGGGTTACCCACACCCGTATTGATGAGAATCCCGTGATAGGGGGACACGATCTCTGCTTCAACAAGACATGCCAAGAAAACCGCTTCGCAATATGTGCAGTAGCTAGTTAGGAGAAACGGTTCGAATAATGACCGGGCCGCGGCGTGATGTGATGCTATGAAACTTGTTAGCAGATTAGATTTGTGGAATATTATACTCTCTACGGCGGTGTGTGGGATTTATTTTGTAGAGCTGGACACAATCCTTGTGTTCAAAATCTTCTATGGAGTATTCGGAGGAGGAACCCGCCTTGCAATGCCGAAGACAATCTGCGCGCCGGACTCATTGTCATTGAAGCCTGGTTCAAGGGCTACTGAGGGAGTCCTGGATTCGGGGGTCCTCGGACAGTCGGACTATATACTTTAGCCGGACTGTTGGACAATGAAGATACAAGACTCAAGACATCGTCCCGTGTCTGGATGGGACTCTCCTTTGCGTGGAAGGCAAGCATGGCAATACGAATATGTAGATCTCCTCCCTTGTAACCAACTCTGTGTAACCCTAGCCCCCTCCGGTGTCTATATAAACCGGAGGGTTTAGTCCATAGGACAACAACAATCATAATCATAGGCTAGCTTCTAGGGTTTATCCTCTATGATCTCGTGGTAGATCAACTCTTTTAATACTCATATCATCAAGATCAATCAAGCAGGAAGTAGGGTATTACCTCCATAAAGAGGGCCCGAACCTGGGTAAACATTGTGTCCCCCGCGTCCTGTTACCATCTGCCTTAGACGCACAGTTCGGGACCCCCTACCCGAGATCCGCTGGTTTTGACACCGACAGTGACCTCGGAGATTCTTCAAACTCCGGATCCAATAGTGGGTCAGGGTTCGGATGTCAGCCCGCCCACCCACCACAAGCAATATTCCCCAAGAAATTCAGGTCCTCCAGACGTATGTGACCTAATGTATGTACGGCAACAACCTGAGGAAATGGTCCATCACTTTTTCGCCAGGTTCCTCCTTGTTAAAACAAGATTAAAGATTGCTCTGACGACGACGCGGTTTCAGTTTTTTGCCGCAACTGTACGGACGAGGGAATCCTCAATGCCCTCAACCGCCGCTACATACTGTACTTTGCAGATTTGGCACACATAGTACAGAAGTATTGCGCAATGTAAAGCACCCGGAAAGCCTAGACAACCCGGTGGGAATCTCCTGCCTTTAAGCAGCCCACCAGATGGGAAAAAAGGATGCACCCATATGGGGCACCCGTCCATCAGCCTATTGACAAGAAAATTAAGCCCTTCACGGGACATAGAATTGTCCTTGACGAATTGCTCGACAAGCCCTGTCAGATGCACACGACGCCAAATACTGAACCAACACACAGCCTTCAGGCATGTTGGGTACTCCGGCAGGTGGCTAAGAGTGGCGAGGCCATCCTCACCAACACTACCTCAGAGAACCAATCTTCGGAGGATGACGATCTCAATGTCTTTACGATCTTCGAGACCTTTTCTTTAAATAATCGGCGCAAAAGGGCGCTCCGCGACCTCGCCGAAGTTAACCAAGTAGCCACAATAAATCCTTGGAACGATACGGCAATTACTTTTACCGCCGACGAACCAAGGGCCCGATCAGTCCGAGCACCAGCCGCCTTGCTCTTAAAGCCAATTGTTTATGGCTTTCGACTCAGTAAAGTGCTCATCGACGGCGGCAGCACACTGAACCTCATCTACGAAGATACGCTTAATAAAATGCAAATGGACAAGAGCCGCATCGAGCAAAGCAGTACCACCTTTCGAGACATAATACCCAGTCGAGAAGCACGATGCTCGTGGAAAATCAAACTTGAATTAGTATTCGGCACGCCGGAGAACTACAAGTCCGAAGAGTTGCTCTTCCACGTGGCACCCTTCAATAGCGGATATCACGCCCTGTTGGGGCGAGACGCCTTCACACGCTTTCAAGCCATACCCCATTACAGGTACATGAAGCTCAAAATGCCAGGGCCGAACGGAGTTATCACTATCACCAGTGATCCAGATATAGCACTCCGCACCGAAAACAAAACTACATCCTTGGCCCTCGAGGGACTATCCGAGGCCCTCGCGGCCGAGGAGCTAACCACTCTGCGTTCCACAATGGACAAAGACGATATAATCCTCGACAAGAGGCCCAAGTCCACTTCTTTCAAGCCAGCAGATGCAACAGTCAAATTTCAAGTGCACATGATGGATCCTAACAAGATAGCCTCCATTGGAGCACATCTGGATCCGATGGTTGACATCGCCTTACGAGTGTTCCTGCACGAAAATTGGGACATCTTTGCCTGACACCCCTCAGATATGCCAGGAATCCCAAGCAGACTGGCCGAACATAGCCTCAACAAATAAAGGAGTTCAAACTAGTCAAGCAAATGTTGTGGCGATTTTCTGAACCCAAACGACAAGCTATGGGGGAGGAGCTAGCCAAACTACTTGAAGCTAGGTTCATCAGAGACACCAAACACCCAGACTGGCTAGGTAACCTGGTCATGGTGCCAAAGAAGGATAAATCCTGGTGCCTTTGTGTCGATTTCAAGGACCTCAATAAGGCTTGTCTTAAGGACCCCTTCCCGTTGCCCCACATTGACCAAATCATTGATGCGACCGCAAGACACGACTCACTGTGTTTCCTCGACGCATACTCTGGATACCATCAAACTAAGATGAAGGAGTCTGACCAGGCCGCAACGGCATTCATTACCCCATACGGGCCTTTCTGCTTCAACACTATGCCTTTCGGACTCATAAACACTGTCGCCAGTTACCAACGCATGGCTCGGACATGTATGAAAAAGCAAATTTGCAAGACAGTGGAGGCATACGTAGACGATGTAGTCATCAAGACAAAACATGTTGAATCATTGGTGGACGATCTACAGCTCACATTTGATAACCTCCAAACATATGACATACGGCTCAATCCGGAAAAAATGTGTTTTCGGTGTTCCAGCCGGAAAACTACTCGGGTTCATTGTTTCCAATAGAGGAATCAAAGCGAACCCGGCCAAAATCTGAGCCTTGTCAAAATTGGCAACGCCAAAAAACTTAAAGCAGGTCCAAAAACTAGCTGGGTGCGTGGCAGCCTTGAGCTGCTTCATCTCCAGACTAGGAGAAAAGGCGCTGCCAATCTATCGACTACTCCGACACACCGATCACTTTGCGTGGACGGACGCGGCTACAACCGGATTAGAAGAAATAAAAGCTTTGTTAGCAAAAAACCCAATCCTTGCCGCACCAAGTGTTGGCGAACCTATGTTGCTCTACATATCTGTGACTCACCAGGTGGTGAGCGCCGTAGTCGTCGTCGAACGAGAGGAAGAGGGACACAAATTTCCACTCCAGAAACCAGTGTACTATGTGTCGGCGGCCTTACACCATGCAAATCTCGATACCCACACTATCAAAAGATAGTGTATGCGATCTTCATGGCATCCCGGAAGCTGCAACACTACTTTAAAGAGTGTTCGATCATGGTGGCATCCGAAGTACCACTCAATGACATCATAAATAATCGGGACGCCACCGGCCGCATAGCCAAATGGGCCATCGAGCTCTTACCATTTGAAATAACATATAAGCCATGCCGAGCTATTAAATCTCACGTGCTTGTAAGTGCATCTAGTGCCCCTTAGTGATTTTGGTGTATTGAAGACTTATAGGTTAAGGGACTAATGTGTTTATGAGTGTACACAGGTCTATAAGTCTATGAGGACTTTGATATTTACAGAGAAAGTCGACCCCTAAAAATGAAGTTCTTCGACTGAAGACTGTGGATTTCTAAAGACTTTCTGAAGACTTTGAAAGTGAAGAAATTGGTGTGACCTTGAAGACTTGGTATTTATTTGAGGAACATGAAGCGTGAAGACTTTTGTTTTCGTAGTTTCATTTTCTCTTTCTTGAGTCATAGGAAACACCGTACTATTAAAGGGGGTCGAGGAAATACTAAGGAAAAATTTCCATGTGATGCTCAACTCAAAATCCTACACCTACCAATCCCTTCGAGTGAAGCCATTGGAAATCTCATACAGTTCAGTCATATTCTTCGGTGACAGAGACGAAGTTCTTCTGGTCTCTGAGGAACTTGTTCTGACTGAGGAGTTAGGAGTTCGCCAGGGCGGATTGCCTACACAGTGAGGAACATGATTGCCCTGAGGAATTTGATACTCAAATTTCCGACCGTTGCTGTGCTATGAGCCAGCTGTCCCAAAATATCTACCCACCTAACGGTCATATCATTGAAGGGCATTTATGTCTTATCATGTCGGGCTTCTCCCTAGGCTATAAATAGCCGCCCCCTACAACCACTAGCTGGTTGGCTGCTCTGAGAGAAACTGACATTTGTCATTTGAGAGCATCCCATCCTCCGAGGACTTTGAGCGAAAATCATCGAGTGAGGAAAAACCCAAACCCAAACACCTACAAACCCAAAGTGATTGAGCATCACTGAAGAGATTGATCATGCGTGGATCTGACGCTTGTTACCTTTGAAGACTGTGCTTCTTCCAGACGGTTAGGCGTCATGGTCTAGAGCATCCAAGAGGAATTGTGGATCCCCGAGTGACCGAGTTTGTGAAGGTTCGGAAGTCACCTGAAGACTTACCACGAGTGATTGGACGAGGTCTGTGTGACCTTAGTTCAAGGAGAATACGGTGTGGACTAAGTGTCCTGGACTGTGTGTTCGGGACTGGGTCCCGGGACTGTGTGTCCTCAGGTTTAAATACCTAGCCGCTCCAACCAGATGTACAACTGAGACAGCAGTTGGAACTGGTCTACCAAATCATTGTCTTCACCAAGCCTACTGGTTCTATTTCCTCAACTCTTTCATTTCCTCATTACTGTGTTGTGTGCTTGTCATATCTGTGTTTGAAGACTTTGACTGAAGACTTTCTCAATTTCCTCAATTCAATTTCTTCAGTCTGTTTCTCTTCATCCTGTGCTATCCTGTGTTTACGCTTTCTATACTCTGTGCTTGTCTTCATTTCATCATGATGACCATGCTTGTATCCTGTTATGTTTACTTTTGAGTACTTATTCCGCTGCAAGTAGTTCTTCGCTAAGGAATTTCCTCATCCGCAAATTCCTCATTGAAGAATTCATAAAAATCGCCTATTCACCCCCCTCTAGTCGATATAACGCACTTTCAATTGGTATCAGGGCAAGGTACTCCCTTGTTCTGTGTGATTTTGGTTTAACCGCCTGGAGTTTTAGTTATGTCGACCGCAGGTATGATCAAGGTCTCTGCTGGGTGTCCTACCTTCGATGGGACGGACTACCCCTACTGGAAGAATAAGATGCGAATGCATCTTGAGGCAATTGATAACGATCTCTGGTATGTTGTGGAAAATGGTGTTCCCTCTGTCTCACCCTCACTGAATGCTACCGATGTGAAGAGATTTAAGCAACTCGATTCTCAAGCATACAACGCCTAGATATTCAAGCAACTCGATTACCAAATCATTGTCTTCTTGTCTTCATCAACTCTTTCATTTCCTCATTACTGGTTCTATTTCCTCAACTCTTTCATTTCCTCATTACTATGTTGTGTGCTTGTCATATCTGTGTTTGAAGACTTTGACTGAAGACTTTCTCAATTTCCTCAATTCAATTTCTTCAGTCTGTTTGTCTTCATTCTATGCTATCCTGTGTTTACGCTTTCTGTACTCTTTGCTTGTCTTCATTTCATCATGATGACCATGCTTGTATCCTATTATGTTTACTTCTGAGTACTTATTCCGCTGCAAGTAGTTCTTCGCTAAGGAATTTCCTCACCCGCAAATTCCTCATTGAAGAATTCATAAAAATCTCCTATTCACCCCCCTCTAGTCGATATAACGCACTTTCAATTGGTATCAGAGCAAGGTACTCCCTTGTTCTGTGTGATTTTGGTTTAACTGCCTGGAGTTTTAGTTATGTCGACCACAGGTATGATCAAGGTCTCTGCTGGGTGTCCTACCTTCGATGGGACGGAATACCCCTACTGGAAGAATAAGATGCGAATGCATCTTGAGGCAATTGATAACGATCTCTGGTATGTTTTGGAAATGGTGTTCCCTCTATCTCACCCTCACTGAACGCTACCGATGTGAAGAGATTCAAGCAACTCGATTCTCAAGCAAATAATATCATATGTGGCCATCTGAGCAAAGGACAGTATGGAAGAGTGAGTGCTTTGGAAACTGCTAAGTTATCTGGGATAGGCTGTCCAAAGTGAATGAAGGAGTCTCAACTCAGCGTGACTCTCGAGTTGATGTTCTTCGAAATCTCTTGAACCGCTTCAAAAGACTCGACAATGAAAATGTTCAACAAACCTTCGATAGCCTCACTGACATCTCAAATGAGCTTCAAGCGCTTGGTGCCACTGACATCACCGACCATGAGGTGGTGAAGAAATTGTTGAGATCGCTTCATTCCTCATTTGATACTCTGGCATTGATGATACAAGAACATGCTGATTACAAGTCACTTGATCCCGCTGATATCCTCGAAAGGCTAAATATTCATGAGTTCCAGCTTACTAAAAAGAGAGAACTCTATGGTTCGAGCTATGGCAGATCACGTGCACTGAAGGCCAAGGCAGTTTCTGAGTCTGAAGATGAAGACTCTGGCAGCAGCCTTGGTGATCCTGAAGAACTGAGCCAGGAACTAGCACTGCTCGTGAAGAAATTTCAAAAGTTCTCAAGACGTGGTCGCTTTGGAAGATCCTCAAGGAGCAATGATTCCTCATCAAGTGACTACAATAAGAGGCTTTGTCACAAATGCAAGAAACCTGGACACTACATTAAAGATTGTCCTCAGTGGGAAAAGGAATCAAAGAAGAAGAAATACAAGGATTACAGTTCTGATGATGCGAAGAAAAAGAAGAAATCCTCAAAATCTTCATCATCAAAATCCTCAAAGTCTTCATCTCACAAGAAGAGCAGCTCCAAGAAGGCTCGGGCATTTATTGGCAAGGAAATGGACTCTGAAGCTGAATCTGAGGAACATGAGGAAGAGGAGGCATCTGAGGAGTCCGATTCTGGAGTAGCGAGTCTACCTCTCGCTACTGCATTCATCAGCAAGTCTATCTTCGACTCTGAAGAAAATGGCTTCACCAACAAGGCTGATGAAGGCAATGATGACTACGCTCCCACCTATTGCTTCATGGCAAAGGGTGCCAAGGTACTCAAATATACCTCCTCTGAATCTAGTGAGAATGAATCTGATGAAAATCTCAAGCCCATCTACTCTAAAATTGCTAAGATTGCTGTGAAACAACAAAGGGCTTTTGAAAAGGTTCAAAACATGCTAGATAAATGTGATGATATGCTGGGTGAAGAAATGGATCGCACTAAAACCTTGACTAAAAATCTTCAGAGACTTCAGTCTATATTTGACAACCTTCAAGGTCATCATAACACTCTCTTATCTGATCATGAGAAGCTTTCTTATGAATTTCTTCAAAGAAAGCAAGATCTTGAGAAGCTAAGAGTGAGTTATGAAGATTTTCAGAAGGAGTGTGATTCAATACTTGCTCAACAAATCAGCGCTGCTCAGGAAGAATTTGTTCCTCCATGCTTGAAATGCATTGAACGTGAATCTGCTAATTCTTCACCTGAATGTTCAAATGCTTCTAATGCTACAAATTCTTCAATTGTCTCTGCTATCACTAATTCCTCATCTGAGGACATTGCTAGTATCACTGACGATGCAGGGCTAAAGGAATTGTACATGACAGGCATGTACAAAAGCCTCAAAGGGCATCAGACTCTTTGTGATGTGCTTAAAAAGCAGATCCTCAACAGGAACCCTAGGAAAGAGGGTATTGCCTTTGAGAGGAAACTCAATGCTGATGGTACATATTGGAAGCCTGAGCAGTACCCCAAAACCTCATGGGTTGCTGCAAAGGGACCTCCAGTTGATCCATCTAATTTATCTGGCTTTACATGTGAATCTTCTCATTCTTCTGATGAGTCATTTGACTCCAACTATAAACTGTTTAAAATCAGAATGGTGAAGTATTTGCTAGATATGTTGGCACTAATCGTAGGAACGGTTCCCCTATGAAGAAAATCTGGGTTCCCAAAAGGTGCCTTGAAAGTCTTCAGGTGAATGTCCTCATGACACCACCTGTGAAGAATAGGAACCCCAGATCAAATTCTTCATATGGATCGAATTCCTCACGTGGATCATATTCCTCAAAAGGATCAAATTCCTCATATGAACATCATCGTGCTAACAACTCTGTTTCGCAGGGAAGAGCTAAGGGCTATGAATATGAGCATTATTCTTCTAATCATTATGTTCCTAAGTCCTCGAAGAATTTCTCTGCTTATTCATACGCTTACCCTAACTCCTCTTATGTGAAACGAAATGGATTGGCTTCTATGCCACCTTTCTCGTATGGAGCTCGTAGAGTGATAAACTCTTTGCCACCCCTTCAGATGTGGGTGGTGAAGAAAAAGGACTAATCTCTTATGCAGGGTCAGGTCTCCAGACGTGTGTGAACGTCTGAAGAATTTGCTGGAGACCTGAAAAGTGCCTAAAAGGACGCAGGCTAATCATGAAGAAATGAACTTTCATTTCTCACGTCCTCATACTGCTTTATCTGTTGCATTGCTTGATGAAATTGATCTGATGAATTGTGATGTCATATTCTTCACTGATGAAGTATATGAAGTTCGTAAGCTGCACTAATTCATCTGCAGGATGATCAACCCAAAGCCACTGAGTGGGTCCTCGATAGTGGATGTACAAATCACATGACTGGTGACAACAATGTATTGATGGATGCTCCCTTATCATCATCGCATCTGAAGCATATCATCTTCGCTGACAAAGGCAAAAGTCAGGTATTGGGTCTAGGTAAGGTTGCGATCACAAAGGATCGACACATGGACAAAGTCATGCTTGTCAAGTCCTTAGTATACAACCTCAATGCTTTGTGATCTTGATATGGCTGTTGTCTTTGGCAAGTATCGTTGTGTTGTGGTTATGGAAGCTGACAATTCCAAAGTCTTCGAAGGCTTTAGGAGAGGAGACTTGTATATTGTTGATTTCTCTATAGGACCACAACCAGTCGTGTGCCTACTTGCAAAAGCTTCAGAAGGCTGGCTATGGCATCGCCGACTTGGTCATGCAGGCATGAGGAATTTGCACACGCTTGCAAAGAAGAAGCATGTCATTGGCATTGAGAATGTCAAATTCCTCAAGGATCACTTATGCGGAGCCTGTGAATCTGGAAAGATGACAAAGGCTAAGCATCCAGCAAAGACTATCATGACCACTACTCGACCATTCGAATTGCTTCACATGGACCTCTTTGATCCTAACCATTACTCAGCCGTCACAAATAACGCATCTCTCTATGGCCTTGTTATTGTTGATGATTACTCTCGTTACACATGGGTACACATTGTTACTTACAAACATGAAGTGCAGGAAGTCTTCAAACGATTTTCCTCGAGGGCTTCAACCAACTTTGGTGTGAAGATCAAGCACATCAGAAGTGACAATGGAACTGAGTTCAAGAATTCTAGTCTTAATGACTATCTTGATGAACTTGGTATTACTCATGAGTTATCTGCTCCTTACACTCCTCAGCAGAATGGCGTCGTGGAGCGCAAGAACAGGACTCTTGTTGAGATGGCTCACACTATGCTTGATGAGTACAAGACGCCTCGTCACTTCTGGATTGAGGCAATTTATACTGTGTGCCACATCATCAACAGGGTATATCTTCACAAATTCTTCAAGAAGACTGCCTATGAACTCATCACTGACAAGAAACCCAATGTGAGTTATTTCAAAGTCTTCGGTGCTAAATGTTGGATTAGAGATCCTCATCACAATGCTAAATTTGCACCGAAAGCACATGAATGTTTTATGCTTGGTTATGGAAAGGACTCGCACACCTACAGAGTCTTCAACAACGTTCTTCACAAGGTTGTTGAAACTGTAGATGTGCGGTTCGATGAAACTAATGGCCCGCAAAGAGAGCACCTACCCTCTGTGATAGATGAACCAGCACCTGAGGAAACTATCAAGTTCAAGGCTACTGAGGATGTCATTCCTACCGAAGAATCTACTGAAGAATTCATTCCAGAACATGAAGAACGTCGAGCTAATGCACCTGAAGAAAATGCTAAAGAAAATGCTGATTGTTGGGGATATAACTACTGGTGTAACCCGCCCAGGAGGGGCCGGGTTACGCTATAGCAATTCATTATATGAAGCCCAATATCAAGCTTGAAGATGGGGGTTCAATAAAGGGCCTAAAGCCCATAGGCGACTTAAGGCCCGTAGTGATAAACCGCCGTAATGGCGTGACTTGTGTTGTAAGGCAAGATTAACTAGTTACCGAGCCGGATACTGTTTATAAGCCGGCCGGGACTCTGTAGGCCGCGGGGCCTCAACCCGTGTATATAAGGGGATGACCCGCCGGCGGCTTAAGGGAGATAACATCAAATCGGTAGCCAGGCATAGCGGATTCGCTCCCTGGTGATCGAAACCCTAGTAATTCCACCTCAACTGGAGTAGGCTTTTACCTTCACCGTAAGGGGCCGAACCAGTATAACCCTCGTATCCTTTGTCCCGCTTTAACCCCTTTAAGCTTCCTAGTTGCGATGGCTCCACGACTAAGTCCTTTCACAAGGGCATCTACCGTGACTATTCCACGACAGTTGGCGCCCACCGTGGGGCCAGCACACGGTGGATTTGAGTTCTTGAAGGGCAGCTTCGAAGGGCTCAAGGGATACGCTATGGGCCGGATGACCAAGAGTCGTCGCGGCAAGCTCTACATCAACGACGCAGGCTGGGGCCCCGACGCCGACTCAATCGAGTACGGGTACCGGGTCCTCTTCGGCGGAATCCACGTTTTCATTGGCAAGATCGGCGAGCCGGGCCCCGAGCCAGACATCTGCACCGACCTCATCGAGACGGCTCAGCGTGCGAGACCCGCCCGGACCCTGCCCGCCTTGAAGCGTGCTTTCGTGGGATGCATCCACGGAGGACCATCTGAAGGATCTAGATCTAGCGATGAGACGGCCATCTGCTCTGATGATGAATCATCCACAGGTGAGACAGACTCGTTGTATCGACTTCGAGACGGCAGGCTCGGGGGTTGTTCCGATGGCGACCGTATTCCGGACCCTTTTGAGCCGCCAAGCCGGGTTGGAACCTTCATGGCTGGCACGCAACCTGTTCAAAACTCCGCCGTTGGGGCAGGAGGCCCTGTGCACTCGCCGGCTCAGGTGCTGATGGATCTCACGGATAAGATGACTGCCCTGCTACCCGCCATGGTCGTCCCAGCGGATCAAGCTCAACATGATGCGGAGGTGGCAGAGTTAAAGCTGGATATAGCATGAGCCAAGGAAGATCTGGCAGCGGAAGGAATCAGGATGGCTGCAGAACGGGCGTCTCTGGACGCCCAGACTCAACTGATTTAGGTGCAGTCTTTCCGGCTCACGATGGATCAGAACGCATCCAATGAGGTCATGAGAAGGAGGCATCAGAAGGCTCAATCTCGGCTCCCTCCGGTTTATGATCCTCGAAACCTCTTCAACACGCCCGGTGCAGGGCCCAGTAACCCGCCAGAAATCACGGCACCCGGGGCTGGAACGCCGGTTCAGCCGCAAGTAATGGGGCCTCCCCGTGTGAATACAGCCCCACCTCAATATGTGCCAATACTACCGGGTCATTATTCCAATCCGTTGGAAAACATGATCGCTGCAGCGGCGCGACTGGCGGCTCTCCCAGTCGAGGGTGACTCTCCAACGGCGGTCGAAACCCGCAGGGTCAGAGAACTTCTTCAGACGGCTTTGGCACAACAGGAGGCATATTCATATAGCCGGGACAGGATTCATTCAACCCCTCGTCCAAGCCGGAGCTCAAGTTATAGCAGACACATGGTTTCAGCGGCCGGCTCAAGCAACGTCCGGTGCCGTGACTTGCCAGCTGGCCATGGCCCGGCGCATAATGGATCCTTTAACGCGGTAGACCAAGACAGAGCACGTCAAGAGGCAGAGCAGGCGGCTCAGCTGACAGCTTACCAACCCTTCCCGGTTTATCCGATGGCTTCTATCGAGGTAGGCATAGCTACGAGGACCGGAGGTGTCCCTTGTCTGGTGCCGGCTCTCCGTAACGAACGTCTGCCCAAGGATTTCAAAGGACCTAGGAAGGTACCTAATTACACGGCTGATTTACAGCTCGGAGCATGGATTGAAAGCTACGAGATGGCTATGGAGTTGCTGGAGGTCAGCAAAGCGGCAATGGCGAAATACTTCACCATGATGTTGGATGGGACTGCCCGCACTTGGTTGAAGGGACTGCCACCTAATTCTATCGGGTCATGGGCAGAGCTGAAAGCCCGGTTCATCCAAAACTTCAAAGATACATGTAGGCAATCTATGTCAATTGTGGATTTGACTAACTGCAAGTAGCAAGAAGGTGAGTCTACAACCCATTGGGTATGCCGGGTCAAGGAAATAATACATTCGTCTGATAAGATGGATGCCGGCTCTGCGGTCTTAATGTTGGAGCAAAATTGTCGTTTTGCGCCCCTGAAGATGAAGCTTGGGCGGCTCAAGCGCGATTGCAACGATATGGGTACGCTGATGGCGGCTCTGGTCAAGTACGCCGACTCTGATAGTACCAAGGATCCCTCGTCTGATGAGGAAAAGACAGGGAAGGGAAAGAAGAATGGCAATGGCAAGGGCCCTCAGCATAACCCGGCGAGTCAGGGAGGTAATAAGCGTAAGGCTGATGATGGAATGGAGTTTGTGGCCAACACCAACACGCAGGGTAAGAATCAACGACGTAAGGGGAGACAGCCTCCCCGGTCTGGCGGGTCAGGCCCGACGCTTGAGCAGTTGTTAAATGAGCCCTGCCCAAGGCATGGCTCTAGGGAGAAGCCGGCCACTCATCTATGGAAAGACTGCACGATCATGAAAGCTTTCAAGAATTCCAACATGTTCAACGGTAACAATGGGCAGGGCGGCGGCTCAGGTGGCGGCGGCTGTCATGGCCCGGGCGGCGGTTCAAATTCCAATTTTCAGAATCCTCAAGGTAATCAAGGTGGTTTTAACCAGCAATCTGGCCAGGGTAATCAGCAGCAGCAGGGGGGATACCAGACCCATCCAAAGCAGCTCAATAGTGGATAGTATCATGTGTTTACTACCAGTTTGTGCAAGCGAGACCAGAAGCTTCATAAGAGGGCTGTGAACGCTGTTGAGCCGGCAGTTCCACGTTACTTGCGATGGTCTGAGCAGCTGATTGTATGGAGTAGGGAAGATCACCCTCCCTGGGTTGATAATCCAGGTCACCTGGCCTTGGTGGTGGCTCCTCAAGTTGGTGGGTATAAATTCACTAAGGTACTCATGGACGGAGGTAGTAGCATCAACATCCTCTATTATGATACCATCTGTCGTATGGGATTAACTGATAAAAACCTCAACCAGTCCAATATTGTTTTCCATGGTGTGGTGCCCGGTAAGTCGGCGTATCTAGTTGGTAAGATCGAGCTGGAAGTAGCCTTTGGAGATGAGTACAACTACAGGGCGGAAAAACTGACTTTTGAGGTGGTCAAAATAAGAAGCCCGTACCATGCTTTATTTGGGCGGCCGGCTTACGCCAAGTTCATGGCACGGCCGTGTTACGTATATTTGCAGCTCAAGATGCCGGGTCACAATGGGACCATTACGGTTCATGGCAGCTGAAAGATAGCCTTGGAGTGCGAGGAAGGTGACGCTGCTTACGCTGAATCTGTTTGTGCGACAAAGGAATTAAAGTTTTACAAGGATAATGTTGACCCGGCAGATATGACGTCTTTGAAAAAGCCGACCACGGAGCATGAGCCGGTAATGAAATTTAAGTCGGCCGATGAGACTAAGCTTATTGACTTTGTGCCAGGCGATTCATCTAAGCAGTTCAGCATCAGTGCCAATCTGGATCCTAAATAGGAAAGCGCGCTCATCGAGTTCATCCGTGAGAACCGGGACATCTTTGCATGGAAACCTTCTGACATGTTGGGTGTACCGAGAGAACTCGCTGAGCACACTCTTAATATTGATCCAAAATTTAAGCCAATCAAGGAATTTCTCCAGCGGTTTAATGAGGAGAGGCGGAAAGCCATTGGTGAGGAAGTAGCCCGGCTCTTGGCGGCTGGGTTCATTGTTGAAGTCTTTCATCCAGAATGGCTAGCTAACCCGGTGCTCGTGCTCAAGAAGAACGGCACCTGGCGTATGTGTGTGGATTATACGGATTTAAACAAGGCTTGTCCGGCTGATCCTTTTGCTCTCCCCCGTATTGATCAAATTATTGATGCTACGGCGGGTTGTGAGCGTTTAAGTTTTTTGGATGCTTACTGTGGATACCATCAGATCAAAATGGCAGTTAAGGACCAAGAGAAGACGGCGTTCATTACCCCTTTTGGAGCCTTCTGTTATGTGTCTATGCCGTTTGGGCTCAAGAGCGCCCAGGCGACTTACCAGTGGTGCGTACAGAATTGTCTTCATAATCAGATTGGGCGCAACGTTCATGCCTATGTGGATGATATTGTGGTAAAATCCAGAGAGAAGGAGACCTTGATAGACGATCTGAGGGAGACCTTTGGTAATCTCCGGGTCTACAAGATGATGCTTAACCCGGCCAAGTGTGTCTTTGGTGTTCCTGCAGGCAAGCTCTTGGGTTTTCTGGTTTCTCATAGAGGCATTGAAGCTAACCCGGAGAAGATCAAGGCAATCACCTCTCTGGCTAAGCCGGCGTGTATAAATGACGTCCAGCGTCTGGCGGGTCGGATCGCTGCTTTAAGTCGATTTATAAGCCGGTTGGGTGAAAAAGGCCATACCGCTGTATCAGATGATGAAGAAAACAGATGATTTTGTCTGGAGTGATGCTGCCAACACCGCCTTTGAGGATTTGAAAAGACAGTTAGCTGAACCGCCAGTTCTTGCTGCTCCTGTTGATAAGGAGCCCTTATTATTGTATGTAGCCGCTAACACACGAGCCGTCAGTGTCGCCATCGTGGTGGAGCGCAAGGAGGCGGGTAAGGAACATCCGGTTCAGCGGCCGGTTTACTACGTCAGCGAAGTACTTATTGAGTCCAAGCAACGGTATCCACATTGGTAGAAGCTTGTTTATGGGGTATTCATGGCAAGCCGGAAGCTTAAGCAATATTTCCAGGGCCACCCTATCACTGTGGTTAGTTCTGCTCCTTTAGGAGATATCATCCAAAACAGAGAAGCCACAGGAAGAGTCGCTAAGTGGGCCATTGAACTTGGGCCTCATGGTCTAAAGTATGTGCCACGCACGGCTATCAAATCACAAGCATTGGTAGATTTCATCAACGATTGGACAGAGCTACAGATGCCTGAAGAGAAACCGGATAACACATACTGGACTATTCACTTTGACGGGTCCAGGCAATTGGAGGGCTCGGGGGCTGGAGTCGTGTTAGCTTCCCCTCGAGGTGACAAATTTTGTTATGTACTACAGTTGATGTTTCCCTGTACTAACAATGCAGCTGAGTACGAGGCCTTGCTCCATGGTCTTCGGATGGCTAAGGAGATGAGCTTAAGGCGGGTAAGGTGCTTTGGCGACTCAGATTTGGTGGCCCAACAAGTATCAGGCAAGTGGGATTCCAAGGACCCCCTCATGGCGGCTTATCGCCGTGAAGTTGATGCCATTGCCGGACATTTTCAGGGTTACCAAGTAGAGCACATTGACCGCAGAAAGAACGAGGCGGCTGATGCCTTAAGCCGGCAGGGCTCTCAGCGAAAGCCGGTGCCGCCTAATACTTTCTTGGATATTCTGCATAACCCTTCTGTCAAGTTACCTACAGAGGAAGACTTGGTTGTTCCTGACCCTGAAGCACAGTTGGTGGTGGCTCTTCATGTTATCCCAGATTGGACAGTGCCATACTTGGCTAACATGACCCGGGGAGAATTGCCCGAGGATGAAATTTTGGCCAGACAAATAACCCGGCGGTCTAAGTCAATGATAATTGCCAATGGCGAGTTGCATCATCGCAGTGTCACTGGGGCTTTTCAACGTTGTGTTTCCCCTGAGGAAGGGCAAGAAATTTTACGAGAAATTCACGAGGGGAATTTTGGCCATCATGCCGGTTCAAAATCCCTTGTGACCAAAGCTTTTCGTCACGGTTTTTATTGGCTGACGGCTCATGCTGATGCAGAGGACTTAGTCAGTAAATGTGACGGTTGTCAGAAGTTCTCAAGACGTGCTCACGTGCCGGCTCAAGAGTTGAGGATGATTCCAATCACTTGGCCGTTTGCAGTCTGGGGGCTTGATATGGTTGGACCTTTCAAAAGGTCCAAGGATAAGAAGACCCACCTCTTGGTGGCGGTTGACAAGTTCACAAAGTGGGTTGAGGCAGAGCCAGTTAGTAAGTGTGATGCAGCCATGGCGGTTCAGTTCATGAAAAAGGTGATATTTCGCTTTGGTTTTCTACACAGCATTATAACTGACAATGGTACCAATCTGTCTAAAGGCGCCATGGAAGAATTTTGTCAACGAGAGCATATTCGACTTGATGTTTCATCAGTGGCTCACCCCCAATCCAATGGTCAAGCTGAGAGAGCCAATCAGGAAATCTTGAAAGGCATCAAGCCCAGGCTTTTGGTCCCTTTGCAGCGGACGCCGGGTTGTTGGGTGGAGGAGTTACCCTCTGTGATATGGAGCATCAATACTACTCCTGATAGGTCTACGGGTTATACGCCTTTCTTCATGGTTTACGGAGCCGAGGCGGTTCTCCCTAGCGACATCCGTCATGACTCGCCTCGTGTGGCGGCTTATGTTGAGACGGACAATGAACAAGCGCGTCAGGATGCTCTTGACTTGTTGGATGAACAGCATGATATAGCAGCAGCTCGCTCGGTGATTTACCAACAAGACCTGCGCCGCTATCACAGCCGCCGGGTTAAGTCCAGAACCTTTCAGGAAGGTGACTTGGTGCTCCGGCTCATCCAGGATCAAACAGATGCACACAAGTTATCCCCACCTTGGGAAGGGCCCTTTGTGGTCAGCAAGAACTTGCACAACGGGTCATACTACCTCATCGATGTTCAAGAGCACAAAGATTCACGTAAGTCGGAGGAGGAGAACCGCCGGCCGTGGAATATAGCTCAGCTTCGGCCTTATTACACTTGAGCCACCGGCTCTCATAATGTACATACTTCCGTGACAATGTATATATTATGATAAATAATAAAGCAGGACCTCTGTCCTTTTTCCCCTCAAAGGTAAATGTGTCATTGTTATTTCCATTATGACGTCACATGGTCACTCGGGGGCTGATCCGGCTTACGGTCGTATTCGAATCTAGCCACTAAAAATTATGATCACTAGGGGGCTTCCTGTTCAAACATAGGTCGTATTCGAACCAAAGAGAACATAGCTGTCGATACCCTTTTGATCGGCACACTGCCGAGCTCATTGGGGAGTTTCTTGGTCATATTTGAACCATAGCTCAACCCCCTTTGAGAACCGACGTGGATCGTATTCGAATCAGCGTTGATAAACAACTCTCGAGGTCATTTGGGGGCTTCCTGTTCAAACATAGGTCGTATTCGAACCAAAGAGAACATAGCTGTCGGTACCCTCTTGATCGGCAACGCCAAAGCCATTGGGGGCTATATGATCGTATTCGAATCTTAGCTTAACCCCTTTGGGATGGTTTTCTGGTCGTATTCGAATCAGAAGCCTCTAAGTTTTTTGAAGATTTTTCTTGTAAACAATGTTTGGATTCCATTTGAAGTTCTTCTGATCATGTCTAAAGTGTTCAAGGGTGGTTCCTATTCCATCGGCTTAACCTTGATCAATAAAGATGATCGCATATAATAGACATCGTATTACAGAGTTGGGTCCTCACCCTCATTTTTCGGGTCACATAAATCGGAAGTATAATCGAAGGGTCACAAGTATGCTGTTGTGGTTGTTTCGAAGATATAATTGAGAACCGGCTTTTTATGATTTTGACTCCGGGTTATATGTAAAAATATATGACCCTCTATGCGGTAAGCCGCCAAGGGACTTGTAATTGGTTCTCTATGCAGGACAGTTAAAGGCAGCCCTTTAAACATAAGGAAGAAGAGGATCGGCATAAAACAGGGGATTATAAGATGGCGGCTTAAACAGTGTTGAGCGCCACACAGGTGCGCGATGGCACGACAAAAATGAGTGTTTTCCTACTCTATTACATGACTCCCCGAGTCCAAATAGCGAAGCATTGTTTTTTATCAAGACATAAATATGAGCCGCCTGAGGAGTCAAAGGTGTTGTTGGGCTGACGCTTCCGGTTCATCCCTTTCCACTCCTCCGGTTGTTTCCCTGTCCTGGAAAGTTGATGATTTCCAGTCAATGCCACTCAAGGCTTCAAATTCAGCTTCATCATCAATTAACCCGGCCGGATCAACTTCAGGGGCGAAAGAATGCTTACGAGGGGGAGGGATCAGACTGATTGCCTCATAGTGTGGTGTTGGAATTCTCTGATTATCGGCGTCATAACCCAGTTGATATTTGCTAAGATCCATATCATTACCGATTAGAGTGGCCACAGGACATACGTCCTTCACGCAAGTGGCGAAATCCTTCTGGTCAAATGGGGTGCCGTCCTCCTTCAAACTGGGATACCCAAGGGCGATGTCGGCCGGGTCTAGCTCCGGTAGCCACGCCTTGGCCCGGCTTAAAGCAGCTATGGCTCCGGCTCTCGCAGAAGCTCGTCTCAATTCCTGGAAATGTTGAGGTAGCACGGCAAGCCGCCTTAGCACATCCGCCAGATGAGTGGGAACTTCATTTGACAGAGCCACGACGGCTAAGGCGCGTTGTGACCCGGTGTAGAGTTGTTCCACCAGGGTATAAACGGCCTTCAGTTTTGTCAGGATGTTCTGGTTGAGATTGGCACTCCTGGAGCCTGCATTACAAGGTTAGGTGAGCTGAGGACAATTGAGATGTTTGTTGAAAAAGATTCAAGCTAGCTAACACTTGCAGAATAACTTACCAAAGATTGCTGAGACCATCTGAGATATGTGGCGTTTTAAGCCGGATAGCTCGGCGGTTGTTTCTACAAGAGTGGCCTCCGCTTGTTCAACCCGGTTGAGTAAAGCGGTCTTTTCATCCGCCCAGGCCTTTCTTTCTGCCTCAAACTTCTTTTTCAATATCTCTTGTGCGGATATACTGACTTCAAACTTGGAATTCACCTTTTGGGTTTCAATTTCTTGAGTTTTCAGGCGATTCTTCAAGTCGGAGATCTCCGATTCAAATTGCTTAATGGCGGCCTGTATAAATTCCGGGTTACAGTTAGGATTATCATAATGCAACATTAAGTCCCAAGCACTTTGCAAGCAAAGATACTTGGCACTTGGGGGCTAATGTATGCTAAAGTGCTCTAATTACAGTGACGGTTCATGGAAATAAAGTCCCAAGCACTTTGCAAGCAAATATACTTGGCACTTGGGGGCTAATGCATATTGTTGTTCAAGTACTTGGTTAAAATACGGTGAAGACCGGTTCAACCATGCTGTCTAAGCCGGCCCTTGGGTGCTACCGGATAAGCCGGTTTTCTTAAAGTGATTATTAAGCTGATGACAAGTCTATAACATATTTCATTATAAGTAATAGACTTGGGGGCTGGCCTAGTAAGGATAACTAAGGAACAAGCAACAAGAGTTATACCTCAGATTTTTGGTGTATTTGTTTCACCATATCAACTTCCAGATCCCGGCTGTTGTGCACTTGGTTTACATAACCAGAGACGATTTCTCCAATACTCAGATGAGCATAATCAGTGACATCCAGCCGGGTTTTGCGACGTTCCAGAAGTTCTTCTTTGGTGGAGCACTTGGCCAGCGCAGTGGGGCTTCCCAGTTCAACGAAGTCAGTCCGGGTAATTTCGACGTCCGGGTCATCTGCCTTGGCCGGGCTAGGGTTCTCCGGATCTTCAGAACCTTCCATGGCTTGTTCGACGAGCGGATCAGTGGTGAGAGTTGGAGTGTCATGGGCTGGTTCAGGCGATGGCTCATGAGCGGAAGTATCAGGAGCAGCCGCTCTGAGCTCCGGTTCAGCAAAGAGTGGTTCTTCGGCCGGCTTACTTTTCTTCGTCCTCTTGCTGGTCTTTACTTGTACACTGAAAATTAAAGGGTTAGTACAAAAAGCATGAGTAAGATAAGCACAAGATAAACAGATTATCATTACCCTGGAGCAGTTTTGAAAGCCGGCATGCTGGACTGCATTGATTCATCGGAGGAAGGTGAAGTTCCCTGATAGTTTGAGTCAGAAGAATTGAGTGGTTGACGAGTAAAACCCGCCAAAGGATACAAAGAATATAAATTAGAGATAACCTCAGCCCGGCGTTTTCTTGTTGCATCGGGTAAGCCGGAGGAGAGGTCCGCATCTTTACTGGTCCGGGTCTGCCTCCGACTCTCATGAATTTGTTGCTTCAAAAGAAATTGAGGATCTTGATAAGCTAAAGGATGTGAAAATCTTACTTTCCGGGTTACCCTTCGGATTTTCTGTCTTGGCAAAGGCTCGGAGTCGGAGGAAATTATAGTTGCCTCTTCAGTTACTGCATGACTTGCTCCTCTATCCTCCTGCTGATAATTAGTGTCAATAAGATGGTTAAAGAAGGAGTCTAAAGAGTCAAGAGTTACCTCTGACTCGGAGGTATCATCCAGATGAAACATGTCCGAGGCGCTAGGTTTGTTCCCCTTCTTACGGGCAGTGGATTTTCTGGCGGCTTTCTTGGCCTTTCTGGCCTTCTTTGCAGCCTCATGGTCATACTTGACCTTCCAGAATTTATCACCAGCCTGTAAAATATAGCAAGAGTTTTTGAGTAAAGATGAAATTGTCAAAATGGAAAGTAAGATGCTCAAGTTAACGGTTTACCGCTGGAGCCGGGTTAGCCTTGCAGAAAGGACTTAAGCCCGCTTTCCCGCAATCTGCCAGGCTCTCGTTCAGAAGAGACTTGGTCATGTCATCAACGACATCCTCAGGTAAGTCATCAGGACTGTGCCGTAGAGGATCATTTTTCTGGCCTGTGTAATCGCACATCAAGCCGGGGCGGCGGCTCAAGGGAATCACCCGCCAGGCAATCCAAACCCGGACCAAGTCAATGTCGTTTAGGCCATTCCCCAGAAGAGCTTTGATCTTGTTGATAGTGGGGGCAAGTGTTTGACATTTAGCTAGAGATAATTTATCTGGTAAAGGGTGAGTTGACTCCAGGCGCAGGGCGCGAAAGCCGGGCAAGGGGTTCTCATCAGCCGGAGAAGTGTCTTAACAGTAGAACCAAGTCTGGTTCCAATCTTTAGGGCGACTCGGCGGCTCGGCATAAGGGAAGAGGCAGTCTCTACGTCGTTGGCTTGAGATCCCACCAAGTTCCAAACTGGGCCCGTGGGCACATTCATTTTGACAGTTCATATAAAATAACTCTCTAAAGGGTAGTATGCTGGGTTCTTCTCCAAGGTACACCTCACAGAATACTTGGAAATTGCAGATGTTTGACACGGAATTGGGTCCGATGTCTTGAGGCCGCAGGTCAAAAAAGTGTAAGATGTCTCTGAAATTTTTTGAGCCAGGTGGAGCAAAGCCCCGGCTCATGTGATCAGTAAAAATGACAACTTCCCCATCCTTGGGTTGAGGTTTTTCTTCTGACGGGTCAGGAGCGCGATAAGACAAGATATCTTTCTTCGGCAGATGACCACTCTTCACAAAACTGTCTAAGATGCTATCAGTGATGGTGGATTTAACCCAGTTGCATGTGATGGGTGCTTTGGGAGCCTTGGGCGGCATTATGAAGGATGGAAGCCTATGACAAAATAAAAATTTCCGGTTCAAATTTAAGCCGGAGAAAATACTTCAATTCATATTCAAGATGGCGGCTTACGAAGGGGCCTAATGATATATGGCTAATTGTGTCAGATTGTTTAAGCCGCCATGAGAAACAGTAGCAATTAAATTATTTAAATCCACTATGAGTGATCAGGATCATTCATTGAGCATTGCCTCGTTAAGCCGGCGGTAAGAGCCGTCATGGATAATGGATACAGTTTTTTGCCTAAGTATCGCACAAACAGGTTTCACAGGTTGCAGTTGCTATTTTGGATCAAACGGTGGTTCAGAAAAGAAAATATTCTAGACCTAAAAACTAGTACAGATGAGTTCGTGAGCTCTAATGAGGTCTTTTTACAAGCAAAAGGGATCTGCTAGTATTGAAAATGGATGCGAAGCAACTACCGCATGAGTTCCATACTACTTTTGGATCAAATAAAGCCGCGGTGGAGGAATTACGAAGAAACTGTGTTGAACCATGAAGAACACGGAAGAACTTGAAAACCCTAAATGCAGATCTGAAGTGCGGGAAGGTGAAGACTTACGGCTGTAGATCTACTGTGGAGGATCGCCGCCGTTCTCTGGTCGATTCAGGTTGATGCAGCGGCCAAGATCGACGAAGATGAGGTGCTCTGCTGCGGCGGCGGCGGCGGAGCTCGAGCAGCAGTGGAGTCGCGAGAGGAAGAAGATGACAAAAAGGGGGAGAATGAAGAAAGACCTAAAGGTCGTGCTTATTTATAAGGAAGGACTGACAGAGAGGGCGCGAGAAACAAGGAGGCCAGACATGGATATCCAGCTAGTCCGACGCCTCGACTTTTGGGATGGTCATTAAGATAAAGATCCGTTGAGATATGACAGAATAAAATGAATTTAATGGAAGATGACGTCATGGCGGGTTATCATGAATTCAGAAGATGACGTCATGGCAGGTTATAACTTTGCACAGACAGAAGCCAGAAAGTTTTTCTTAAAGTATTGAAGATTGACATGAACCGGTTCAAATCAATCTAGGGCCTAATGTTGGGGATATAACTACTGGTGTAACCCGCCCAGGAGGGGCCGGGTTACGCTATAGCAATTCATTATATGAAGCCCAATATCAAGCTTGAAGATGGCGGTTCAATAAAGGGCCTAAAGCCCGTAGGCGACTTAAGGCCCGTAGTGATAAACCGCCGTAATGGCTTGACTTGTGTTGTAAGGCAAGATTAACTAGTTGCCGAGCCGGATACTGTTTATAAGCCGGCCGGGACTCTGTAGGCCACGGGGCGTCAACCCGTGTATATAAGGGGATGACCCGCCGGTGGCTTAAGGGAGATAACATCAAATCGGTAGCCAGGCATAGCGGATTCGCTCCCTGGTGATCGAAACCCTAGTAATTCCACCTCAACTGGAGTAGGCTTTTACCTTCACCGTAAGGGGCTGAACCAGTATAACCCTCGTATCCTTTGTCCCGCTTTAACCCCTTTAAGCTTCCTAGTTGCGATGGCTCCACGACTAAGTCCTTTCACAAGGGCATCTGTCGTGACTATTCCACGACACTGATCAAATTCCTCGACGACAACCAACTCATCCTCGCGTTGCAAAAGAAGTGCAAGTTGAAAAGATCATCGATGACATTGAAGCACCAGGTCCTCTCACACGCTCAAAAGCTTCACATTTATCTAACTTTTGTGGGCACTATGCTTTTGTCTCTATCACAGAGCCCACTAAGGTAGATGAAGCATTTCTGGAGCCTGAGTGGATTTAGGCCATGCAAGAAGAATTACATCAATTCGAGCTCAACAACGTCTGGGAACTGGTTAAACGTCCAGATCCTCGCAAGCACAATATCATTGGCACAAAGTGGATCTACCGCAACAAGCAAGATGAAAATGGCCTTGTGGTGAGGAATAAGGCACGACTTGTAGCTCAAGGCTACACACAGGTTGAAGGAATTGATTTCGATGAAACTTTTGCACCTGTTGCTAGACTTGAAGCTATTCGCATATTACTTGCTTATGCTAACCAGCATGATATCACTTTATATCAAATGGATGTGAAAAGTGCATTCCTCAATGGTAAGCTTGAGGAAGAAGTATATGTTGCTCAACCCCCAGGTTTTGAAGATCCAAAGCATCCTGACAAAGTCTTCAGACTCGATAAGGCCCTCTATGGCCTCAAGCAGGCCCCTCGGGCATGGTATGACACTTTGAAGGAATTCCTCATGAAGAAAGGCTTCAAACCCGGTTCACTTGACCCTACTCTTTTCACTAAATCTTATGATGGTGAATTGTTTGTGTGCCAAATATATGTTGATGATATTATCTTTGGCTGTACTGACCAACGTTATAACGATGAATTTGCCTATATGATGAGTGAAGAATATCAAATGTCTATGATGGGAGAATTGAAATTCTTCTTAGGTCTTCAAATTCGTCAACAGCGCAATGGAATATTCATATCTCAGGAGAAATACCTCAAGGATGTACTGAGGAAATTCGGCATGCAAGATTGCAAAGGCGTCAAAATTCCGATGCCCACAAATGGCCATCTGTGCACTGATGAAAATGGTATTGACTTCGATCAAAAGGTATACCACTCCATGATTGGTTCTTTATTGTATTTATGTGCATCTAGGCCAGATATTATGCTTAGTGTTTGCATGTGTGCCCGATTTCAAGCTACACCGAAGGAATCACACCATAAGGCCGTGAAGCATATTCTTTGATATCTAGCTCACACACCAACACTTGGATTATGGTACCCCAAGGGCTCGGCTTTTGATCTCATTGGATATTCTGACTCTGACTATGCTGGTGATCGTGTGGACCACAAGTCAACATCTGGTACATGTCATTTCCTCGGACGATCTTTGGTCTGTTGGTCCTCGAATAAACAGAACTGTGTATCACTGTCTACTACTGAAGCTGAGTACATTGCTGCTGGTTCTTGCTGTGCTCAATTGCTGTGGATGAAGCAAACTCTCAAGGACTACGGCGTCAACATGAAGAATGTGCCTCTCTACTTTGACAATGAGAGTGCCATCAAGATTGCTCACAACCCAGTTCAGCACTCGAAGACAAAGCACATTCAGATTCGTCATCATTTTCTTCGTGATCATGTGTTGAAGGGCGACATTTCTATTAAACATGTGAAGACTGAAGAACAACTAGCCGATATCTTCACAAAGCCCTTGGATGAGAAGAGATTTAGCAAGTTGTGGTGTGAGCTAAATATCTTAGAATCTTCAAATGTTCTTTGAAAAGGACACTCATCCTAACACTTATGCAAAATTGATGACTTAGATGTGCAACACATGAAGAAACGTTTTTCTTTAATCAGTGAAGAATAACACTCTAAGTGTGAAGAAATTAACGAAGAATTTGATTCTCAGAACCCTACGACAATTGTACGCGGTGTCTGAATTCATCATTCTTATACGGTGGGTCACGCCACCACCAAAAGTTGAAAATCTTCAATTTGAGTTTTTCCTCAGTGAAATTACTCAGTTGTTCATTTTCTTCAACTTTGCATTGTCTTCACTGTTTCCGTCATTTCTCTTCATTGGCTATATATATATGTTTATGTCCTCTACAGCATTCACTTATGGCTAATTCTTCAAGTTGGTTTTTCTGCTAAGTGAATGTGATCGGACCCTTCCCCCTCTATGCTATACTCAACCCAATCTATTCACAAATTCTTCATGTGCGTTCTATTTGAAACTCGTTCAAAATCTTCACTGTGTCCTTGTCAGCTGAAGAATTTGTGAACGGAACGTTAAAACTTATCTTATCCAAAATTTTCGGTTTTGCCGCTCAAACCGTTCTGGATCCCACGAAATACTTATCTATTCACCCACGATCTAACACGATCTCCACTTCTCAGTACGTGGGTGACACATGTCAAGCGAATGAGAAGGGTCAGGGGCACGTTCGTCCAATTTCTTCGGGCGAATAGTTTTTCACCGTGGCTATAAATACCCCCCTTCCCCTTCCTCACTTCCTTTACTCCGCTTGACCTCTCTCCAGCTCGAGCTTCTCAAACCCTAGCACCGCCGCTACTTCATCGTCACCGGTGAGAAGTTCACCTCCAATGTTGCAGCCCCATCGCAACAAGAAATTCCTCAGATTGAAGTATCTGCTCAGACAACTGAAGAACATGCCAGCACCGCTGATGACATTCAGGCAGCTGAAGAAAATGTGAGTTCCAGGGCTGATGAATGCATTCCAGTCGCTGATGAAATTGCCAGGGCATCCACTAGTGGTGCGCCTGAAGAAAATGAAGAGGTCAGGGAAACTGCATCAGTTGTGCCTGAAGAAAATCAACCACATTCCTCTGCTCCTCCTGTGCCTACTCCAACTCCAATCCTTCCATCTGCATCAGATGTGAAGAAGACCAAGGCTGCAGAGCGTACAGCAGTGAAGAAAAGGAAAGCATCAGCTTCTTCAGATTCTTCAGCTCCGAAGAAGATGAAGAAATTGACCAGCTCAGTTGCAAACCCCATTGATGATGTTCCGATCTCAACCATGCCATCAAAGGACCTTGTTCCTTTTGATGAAGAATATGTGATCCCTAGCGGATCTGATGAAGAAAATCCTTCTGCTGCTTCGTCAGAGCAGATGGATGAAGAAATTGAAGTGGATGAAATCCCTTCAACTCCAGTTGTTTCCTCGCCTATGCCTCAGTTTACTGCTAAAGAGGCCGGCGTTGAAGAAATAGAAGATGAAGACGTCGACATTGGCTGTACCACACCAGTGATGAATGATGACTTTTGGGAAAGTCAGCACCCCAACTCTCCACTCTTCACACCTTTACAGCAAATTCCTCAGTCCCCTGTTGCTACTGAAGTACAAATGGGATATGAAGAACCTCGTGCAACCCCATCTGTTCATGAAGAAATTCCAGCCACTAGTGCTGAAGAATATGAAAATGAAGAATTGAAGACCCAGGCTGCCACTGAAGAGGAACCAGAAATTCCTCAGCCTGAAGAACCTGAGATTGCGATTCCTGAGGTTGTAATGCAACTGACTGACACTCCTCTGCCCAAACCAAAGGATCCATTATCAAGGAAGCAAAAATTCAAGGCTAATGATTTCTTCGGCGAGCACGTATTCTTCACTGATTACAACCCCTATGACTCTGCTCGCATAAGGAAGAGGCGTTTCTGGACTGCCAGCCAGGCAAATTTTTATTCCTTAGTGCTGTTCAACAAAGACAAAGTCTTCGATCATGAGCACATTCCTCACATGGATATGGAATCTCTGCCGTGCTTCGTGCCAGTCCTCAGTGTTCTTCATGATGCTGGGCTGTTAAATTTCTACACTGATATATGTGATTGGAATGAAGAGCTCATTCTTCAATTTTATGCAACTCTACACATCACCGGAGACTCTGAAGATGTGAATTCATGGGTGCTGGACTGGATGTCTGAAAATACTCACTACAAGGCACCAGCTACTGAATTGCTTCGTGCTTTGCCTCTCAGTCCTCCCCTTGAAGCTGCTTGTTGTGTCTACAGTGAACCTGAGCTTACAGATCACTATATGCAAGTGCTGATGAAGCCATTGAAGCCAGGTCAGGCCCCAAGAACAAAATTCCTTGTGAAGGAATTGTTATATGTGCCTCGGACTGTCTATCGCATTCTGACGAATACATTGAGTCCTATCAAGGGCCACGACTCGAATGAAGAAGAAGTCGTTGGCATCATGAAAAATCTGCTTTTCAATATCATTCATGGCGTCCCCGTCAACTTCCATGATTTCTTCATGAGGACTCTGGCCAATGTCGCAATGTCACCGTTTGAGTTGAAGCCTTATGCTCCGTGGATTATGAGATTCATCAGAACAAGGTCTTCACTCAACTACAAAGCTGATACACTGAACCATTGCAGCTACTTGCCCCGGATTGAAGTCCTCAAACGGACATTTTCCTCCGCTGATGAAAAGGGCAAGGCTACTGCTGCTATTGATGAAGGCATTCATCCATTGGATGGTCAATTCCGCAAGGCTGCATCCTACTCCACCAATGATGACTCTGCCACCCATGACTCTGCCGCCAATGCAACCAAGCCAAATCCTCAAGGCACAACTCCTAGGGTGATGACTGGCCATGAGCTTCTCCTCAGTCTTCACCAGAAGGTTGATCGCAATCACAAATGGGTCAAGCGTCAGTTTGGTTCAATTCTTCACAACATGACTGCTACCCACAATGCAATGAAGAAAAACCATTACTACCTCAATGAAACCTTCAACCGTACCTGGGCTGTTCTGTCTCACATTTATAGCGCAGAAGATCTGAAGAAAACGGGTCTCAAGGAAGATTTTGACTGGTCTGCTCCTCCATCGAAGAAATACAAGAAGGTCAAGGTTCCTTCCTTGGTGGCCAGCTCCTATTCTTCATCGCGCGAAACTAATGAGCATGAAGACTTGGACGACACTGCGGCAACGACCCCAACAACGCTGGCGCTCCTTCATAAACTTGATATTCTTCAGGGGCGTTAGTCCTCATTTACGAACCTTTTGGTCATTCGATGACAAAGGGGGAGAAAATTGAGTTAGTCTTCAAGCAGGTCTATCTTTAATGGGCTTTTTTTCTAAGTTACAACTCTCGTTCTTCTGATGACTTTGTTGGATCGAGTTGTAAACTTAAAACTCTATGGTGGCCTGATACTTTTGCTGTTTCTTCTGCATGCTTATTCCTCGTTAATGTTATTGCACGCATGCTGAATTACATCAGTCACCATATTTCATCATGCATTTCAAATTCTTCATATATTATGTCAAATGTGTGTATGAATTACAGGATATAGGGGGAGATCCCCATGATTCAACCCTTCAAGTGTGCATTGCTTCAAAAGCAAATTCCTCATTATGCACATCTTCAGGGGGAGTTCTTCTATATCTTGCAATCAAATTCCTCAATATCAGTATTTACACTTCATATGTTTATCCCCGTTGAAAACTTAACCTATATTGTCATCAATCACCAAAAAGGGGGAGATTGTAAGTGCATCTAGTGCCCCTTAGTGATTTTGGTGTATTGAAGACTTATAGGTTAAGGGACTAATGTGTTTATGAGTGTACACAGGTCTATAAGTCTATGAGGAGTTTGATATTTACAGAGAAAGTCGACCCCTAAAAATGAAGTTCTTTGACTGAAGACTTTGGATTTCTGAAGACTTTCTGAAGACTTTGAAAGTGAAGAAATTGGTGTGACCTTGAAGACTTGGTATTCATTTGAGGAACATGAAGCATGAAGACTTTTGTTTTTGTAGTTTCATTTTCTCTTTCTTGAGTCATAGGAAACACCGTACTGTTAAAGGGGGTCGAGGAAATACCAAGGAAAAATTTCCATGTGATGCTCAAATCAAAATCCTACACCTACCAATCCCTTCGAGTGAAGACATTGGAAATCTCATACAGTTCAGTCATATTCTTCAGTGACAGAGATGAAGTTCTTCTGGTCTCTGAGGAATTTGTTCTGACTGAGGAGTTAGGAGTTCGCCAGTGCGGATTGCCTACACAGTGAGGAACATGATTGCCCTGAGGAATTTGATACTCAAATTTCCGACCGTTGCTGTGCTATGAGCCAGCTGTCCCAAAATATCTACCCACCTAACGGTCATATCATTGAAGGGCATTTATGTCTTATCATGTCGGGCTACTCCCTAGGCTATAAATAGCCGCCCCCTACAACCACTAGTTGGTTGGCTGCTCCGAGAGAAACTGACATTTGTCATTTGAGAGCATCCCATCCTCCGAGGACTTTGAGTGAAAATCGTCGAGTGAGGAAAAACCCAAACCCAAACACCTAGAAACCCAAAGTGATTGAGCATCACTGAAGCGATTGATCCTGTGTGGATCCGACGCTTGTTACCTTTGAAGACTGTGCTTCTTCCAGACGGTTAGGCGTCATGGCCTAGAGCATCCAAGAGGAATTGTGGATCGCCGAGTGACCGAGTTTGTGAAGGTTCGGAAGTCACCTGAAGACTTACCACGAGTGATTGGACGAGGTATGTGTGACCTTAGTTCAAGGAGAATACGATGTGGACTAAGTTTCCTGGACTGTGTGTTCAGGACTGGGTGTTCGGGACTGTGTGTCCTCAGGTTTAAATACCTAGCCGCTCCAACCAGATGTACAACTGAGACATCAGTTGGAACTGGTCTACCAAATCATTGTCTTCACCAAGCCTACTGGTTCTATTTCCTCAACTCTTTCATTTCCTCATTACTGTGTTGTGTGCTTGTCATATCTGTGTTTGAAGACTTTGACTGAAGACTTTCTCAATTTCTTCAATTCAATTTCTTCAGTTTGTTTGTCTTCATCCTGTGCTATCCTGTGTTTACGCTTTCTGTACTCTATGCTTGTCTTCATTTCATCATGATGACCCTGCTTGTATCTTGTTATGTTTACTTCTGAGTACTTATTCCGCTGCAAGTAGTTATTCGCTAAGGAATTTCCTCACCCGCAAATTCCTCATTGAAGAATTCATAAAAATCGCCTATTCACCCCCCTCTAGTCGATATAACGCACTTTCAATTGGTATCAGAGCAAGGTACTCCCTTGTTCTGTGTGATTTTGGTTTAACCGCCTGGAGTTTTAGTTATGTCGACCGCAGGTATGATCAAGGTCTCTGCTGGGTGTCCTACCTTCGATGGGACGGACTACCCCTACTGGAAGAATAAGATGTGAATGCATCTTGAGGCAATTGATAACGATCTCTGGTATGTTGTGGAAAATGGTGTTCCCTCTGTCTCACCCTCACTGAATGCTACCGATGTGAAGAGATTCAAGCAACTCGATTCTCAAGCATACAACGCCTAGAGGTGCGTGGGGATTCAAACCTCGCAATATCCCAAATAAATGGAGAATTCGATGCAAAAGATCCAAATATGGCGGCATACCGAAACGCCGTACTCAAAATATCAGCTCGGTTTTAGGGGCTCGAGTTTCATCACGTGGCTCGAGACAGTAGTCAGGCAGTGGACATCCTTGCTCCGATGGGCGCTAAGCGCGACCTCGTCCCACCTAAAATCTTTGTGGAAAGGCTCTTCAAGCCATCCGTGGTATGGCAGGACGAGAGCGGAAATACTAGTCCGGAGCCGATCATACCCCCAGACGCCAAACACAATTCTGATATCATCGGGGGCTTGGGCACCGAAATGACACTATCCGCCCATGTAATCATGGCTGCCATTGCTCCATGGACCGAACCCTTTCGGGCCTACCTTAATAGCCAGGACCTCCCTAATGACCAGAATGAGGCCTGTCGCATAGTTCGATGCTATAAAGACTACAAAGTTCACGAAGGCAAACTCTACAAGAAAAGTACTACTCGAGTTCTTCAAAGATGTATCTCCGAAGAGGAGGGACGATAGCTCTTGGCCGAAATACATGCCGGTCTCGGTGGCCATCACGCTGCATCTCGGGCCCTTGTAAGCAAGGCCTTTCGTACAGGTTTCTTTTGGCCAACGGCCCGAGCAGATGCACGGGCCCTTGTACAGCGCTGTGTAGGATGTCAGCTTTTCGACAATCAAAGCCATATGCCGCCCACTGCCTTAAGAACAATCCCCATTACTTGGCCTTTTGCGGTCTAGGGGCTAGATATGATCGAAACCCTTAAAGGGGAAAGCCACAAGAAGAAATATTTGCTGGTTATGGTGGATAAATTCACTATGTGGATAGAGGCCAAACCAGTTAAAATGACTGAAGTTGGGCCGGTGATCGACTTCATATCCGGCGTGGTACACCGTTATGGTGTCCCGCACAGCATCATTACTGACAACAGCTCTAATTTCACAGCCGATGAGGTGAAAACTTGGTGTGCCAATCTGGGCATTAAGCTCGATTACGCCTCCGTATATCACCCCCAAACAAACGGTCAGGTCAAATGGGCTAATGGCCTGATAATGAGCGGCATCAAACCCAGACTAGTGTGATCCCTACGGGAGTCGGATAAACACTGGGTCGAGGAACTCGATTCTGTACTCTGGGGACTACGGACCACACCCAATCACACGACCGGATACACCCCCTTTTTTATGGTGTACGGCGCAGAGGCTGTCTTGCCCTGCGACATTATTCACGACTCACCTCGAGTGTACATGTATGAAGAGAGAGAGAGAGGTAAAGCTCGATCGGCAGGATGACCTAGATGGCCTAGAGGAGGAGCGTGACATTGCAAAAGCCCGTTCCGCATTTTATCAACAATAGGCTCGGCGATACCAAAGCAGAGGAGTGCTGGCCAAGACTTAAAATGTCGGCGAAATCATTCTATGCCTCCCAAAGAAGAAGAAGGACAAGCTCAAACCAAAATGGGAGGGCCCCTTTATCATAGATGAAGTTCTCACAGGTGGGGCCTATCGCCTTCATAATTGTCACACCCGAATTTTCATGCCACAACACTTAAGCTAATAAATCATGATAAAATGTGGTTTGACAAAAACTTTTGAGTGTTTTGTCTTTGCTTTGATTGAACTGCTGTTTGCAAGTGCTCTAAAAATCAAATAAATTCTCCAACTCTTATACTCCTTCTCCTTGATCCAAATCCTTGCCCAATGATCATGCATGTGTATAGAACATAAACAAATAATTTCTTACAAAAATAATTTGGCCAAATAGTATTTTTTAGAAATTAGTTTTCCAAAAACCCCTGAATTGAGATTTGCACTGCAAGTACTTAATTAAGGGCAGCAAAAATCTTTCCAAAAATATATTTGACTCCTATTAGATATAGGATACCCGGAAACCACAAAAATATAATTTTAAAAGTTATTTTCCTATTATATTTAAAGGCTTTTTCTCAAGGCCAGAAATGGTCTTTAATAGGTTAAAATTATTTTAGAGCTTCAAAAATATTTGACAAAAATCAGGGAAACTCAGTGGACATATATTTTCCATATATAAGAGTTTCAACACATGGTCATGTTCAAATTATTGGTCAAATCCCTCAAAAACCCTTTCTGGATATTTCAAGCTTTTGAAATATTTACAAAGGAAATATTCCCCAAAAATTCCAAGAAAATTCTAGCATGTCACATATGACATGTTTGATTATCTTTCCAAGTCTCATGTCATGGAGAATAGAATAACCCCATGAAATCCCCTCAAAACCATTTCTGTCCATTTTGAAGTTTGAGCAACTTTACATTGCCAAACATGCCCAAATGTTCTAAAACTTGGTGCACATGCTCAAATGGTATAATTATTCATCTATACCAAATGGCACAAGTTGGAGAGAATGTTATCTTGATCAAAGTGCCCCAAAACCCACTCTATCAAGAACCAAATTTGAACAACTTTACATTGGCAACTTTCTCCTTTTGATCTGAACTTTTGTGGACATGTTCAGAACCTCAAATTATGACACTACACTAAGTGGTGCATCAAGGAGAATAGATTTGCATGACTAAATCTTGGAAAGTCCATTTCTGCTGATTTCTAGGGTTTACAAAAGTTGCATTGGCAACTTTGCCCAAATGAACTCAATCTTGGTGGAACCTCTTATTTTCTCATGGCATTTGACCCTGTCAAGCCTCATGACAAGGGAAGTCCATTTGCTTTCCCAAACCTACATCAAACACCTTCTCGCAGAAATTTAAAATGCATGTTTCGTACATTTTCCACTAATCTCCATGAGCTTAACTTTTTCCCACAGCCTCATCTGGTCCTCCTCTAACTCCTACATGCTTTGCTGCCCAAGGAGCAATGATTAAGGGGGGCAGAGACCCATTTTTCTTCTCTAGACAGCCACTTTCCCCTCCCTTTCTCATCTCTCTCTCACTCCTGGCAAGTTCCAGAGCATCCAAGGCCTCCATCCCTCTTGTTTATTCCTCCTGCAGACGCCAGACACAAGTGGACGTGCGAGTGCGCACGGAAAAGCCGCGGATGCCGGCCAAAGACGCGCTCTGGAGCGCGAGGCAGAGCAGGCGACCGTTGACGCCGCAACCCCCGACCACCTCGAGCCTCCCCCTTGCGCCAGTCGAGGTGCCTCGACGTCCGCAACACGTCACCGCACTGGCCCCATCCTTTCCCTCTCTGTCCTGCCCGTCTCGCGCGTGCCCGGAGCCGCCCGAGCCCGCCAATGCGTGTGCAAGTTCGTGGCTCCACCTGGAGCTCGCCCCGCTCCCTCTCTCTCTTCCTGGCGCCCTACTCCACCCCCACGAGCACCGCAGACAACCCCTCGCTCTTCCCCCTTGCCGCCCGAGCCATTTCCACGGCCATCCGTGCGCCGCGTCCAGGGTGAGCCGCGGGTCAGCTACTTAAGGCCACCCCGAGCCCCCTCTCTACTCCTTTGGCTCTCTCTCCCTCCCGTGCATCCCCTGGACCAACCCACTCCCCTCCTCACGCCCTCCAACCTCGTCCATGGCCGGAGCCGAGCCGCCGACCATCGTCTAAATTCTCGTTGTCCGGGCCCCCTCCTCCCCACCTATCGGTTACTTTGCATCTCTACTGCCCCCGCGGAGCTCCCCCGCACTCCGGTTACTCCTCCCGACGGCCGGAGCGCCGTGCCCGCCGTCGCCGTCAGCCACGTCCGCCACGGACGGCGCTCTCCTTGACCAGGTCCTCCCCGGCATGCGTGTGATCAGTGGTTGGAAGCGCCTCTCTGCGCTGGTCACGCCGGTGGGCAGAACGTCACGGGGGGCGCTCTGTAGCCCTGGCAATCGCCGGCGGGAGCCGCTCCTCCCCGCAGCCCGAGCGCGCGCGGGAGGATGAAGACGGCCTGTCGCTGGGCCGCGCACGTCAGCGACCCAGCGGGCGGCCCCGTCCGTTTAAGTGGAGATGGCTTCGGTCGGATTCAAATCCCTCGCTCGAAGGCGCACCACCGGTAATACGCCTTCGACGTCGCCCCGTCATCCGCGTGGCCGAGCCGCTGGGCCGGTCCAGCGCGCTGTGGCGCTATGCTGCACCGAATGCGCAGTGTAGGTATAAACCCCCGCCCTTCCTTTGTCTTTTTCTTTTTCCAGAAACTTGTAAAATCTCCCAAATATTCATATTACCTCCAAATTTGATGATTCAAATTTTTACTAGTTCATAAATTCATTCTCTATCACATGGTGCAAATTGCACATTTTTCCAGAAACATTTCCTTCACAAATGTTTATGAAATCTTACTTTTCCATTTCTATCATAAACTTTAGAAAATCACAAATGGCTCAAATTTGATCCAAATGCCATGATTCAAATTCCTAGATGCTTCTAAGTTCAGCTTATGAACATTTTTATTAATACTTTCTGTACCACAAAAAATAATGAGCCATTTCTTCATATTTGTCAACTTTGCAAATTCATAGGAAAATCATTTGAACTACAAATCCAGTGAAACCAACTCCTAGATGCTTCTAAAATCATGGTTTGTTAAATGGGTGCCTTTGCTCATTTTTCAAAAATATATTTTTGTACACTTCTTGCAAATCCATAAACCCCTTGATTCCATCATATCAAAATGTTTAGAAATATCCACTGACCCACTTCCAATGAAACTAGTTTGGTTATTTTTCATATAACCAGAGATGTCCTAGAAAAGTCAAATTAATATTTTTAGAGCACTTTTATTTCCTGCCTTGTTATGTTGCTTACTATGATTGTTTCCGACGTTAGCTGACGAAGTAGACGAAATACTCGGAGATGGACCAGAAGATTTGAAGACTCTGATGAACCAGGCAAGCAGCCCTTTGACCATGAGGAACCATTTTACATCTTAATAGCATTTTCGTTGCTTCACTGAGTGCATGATATACCTTGAATGGCAACCTTGCTAGGCTTGCCTCCGTTGCATACTCCCTTGGTACTTGCATTGTTCATGACTCTACCCTTGCTTAGAGTTGTGTTGGCGGGATATAGAAATATGCTATAGTAAATGGCTACGCAAAGTGGGACAGGGTTATGCTTGGAAAGAAACAAGTGTGGTTTGACATACTTGCAAACAGCCCCAGTGGGTGCCACTGATGCCCCTGGGAGATGATGATGAACGAGGTCACTACTTGGTGGAGAAGTAGTGTACCGAGGCTTGATAAAAGTGTTGTTTACAGAGACGGATTAGATTTAAGATTTGTCGACCGTCCCAACCAAACATGCGCGACCACTCTACCCTTATATGGGAACGGGCATTATAGATTACCTAGGCCGATACTAGCTTGGAGCCCGCATTACTAGTGATGGGAGAGTCGTTGTTGCGCTCTCTCGGGATGGGGTCATGCCAGGTAGGGCGGCCATGACTGTTTTTACAGGGCACCGGACACACCGTTAGTACCCCGTGCTTGTGGTATGTGATGAATATGGGAGCATGGCTCCACAAATTTTGAGATGTGAATTGTTAGGCATGGGGGCTGCTACCAATCGAGTGGACTCTATGTTAGTGTCGTCTAGGGAAAGATAGTGATCGGGTGCTTACCCCGGGTACTTGAGGTACCGCGGGTCGTGGATGACACGGAAGTTCCCCGGATCTTGTGGGTAAAGTGTGCAACCTCTGCAGAGTGTAAAATTATTCGAATAGCCGTGTCCACGGTCAAGGACAGTTGGGTGGTGCTGCTTAGACTATGTCCATATGTTTTTGACAAACAACACGGTTTGGTAAATCTGTTGACGTGATTCGTGAGGAAGTCATGATGAGCTTGAGTATGAGTTGTTCACAACTCTATCCCGATGTTGATGTCTGTAACCTCCTGATACTTGTTGCAGACGCATTCATATCCTTGATAAAATGTTGATCATACTTGCATGAGAAAAACTAGCTTTCCGCAAAACTGCCAATTTAGCAGTAGAACCGTGCATATTTATTCTATTATCACTCTTGGGTTGCTTGCGAGTACATTCAAAGTACTCATTGGCTTGCCACTGGTTATTTTATTGGCCAGGCATGAAAGAACATGAATACGAGGAAGAGTTCTTGGTGACGATCGTGCGAACTAGGACACTTCCCAGTCAGAATGCCTGTAGGGTTAAGGCAGATGGCATGGGTCCAAGATACCGACGAAGATTTCCGCTGCGAAGTTATACTCAAGACTTGACATAATGGTCATAATTTATGTAAGACGATATGTATGGATGTAAGACTCTTGTTATACAGCTTCTGTGTGTTTAGTGAGCATTGATCTCTGGGATCACTGTACACGTGCATTCGGTGATCACGACTTACGAGTCGGGGTCCCCACAGTAATGCATCGGATAATCACCTAGAGCCGAATCCATGGAATGCTGCTTGGCTCCGAAGATTCTACGCATAAGTTCGGTCATGTTTCTTTTTCGTTTTTCTCCTCTTCATATCTTTCTATTTTCTCATTTTTGTACGATCCATGGGATGTGTTCGGATAGGCCAAACACGTAAGGGGTACACATCCTAAAATGTATACACCCCACGACGCCTGGGGCTTCTTTAACCGAAGTTTTCTATTATTCAGAGCCTGGAGCTCACAATGTATACGTCGTTTGTCCATATACGCTCTTTTTTGCCATTATATGCACCTCTATGACTTGAGTTTTTGCCAAGCGGTGTTGCCTTGCTCCTGTGTTTTTGCCCTACGTTCCCGATTGTTCGGCTAGGGCGTAAAGGGAGCACCTCTGCGATTGGTACAACCGGGTCATCTGGACATGTACCTCAGACGTGTGAAGCCGAAAGCTAGCGTTCTTAAGAGAATAATTGGTCGGCAATCAAACAACAGATTGTTACATTATTGTAACCACTCTAACACTGCGATACAGTCTTTCCGTATTGCGGACCAAAGCCCCGGCACGCATAATTCGAGCATGCCAACCCAAGGAAAGGAACCCTTAATGGAACTATTCTCCTTGGAAGATGTTTCTTACATATGTAATATAACATACATCCTGAACTGATTTTTTTGTCTATTCGAGCACAATGACTGGGTTGTCTGGTTTTCGGACATAGTGAATGCCTCTTTTTATTGCAAATAGTATTCGGAAACTCTCCACCATTTTGGTTCGAAGGTTAAAGCCGAAAGCATGCGATGAAAAACCTTCCACTTGTTCGGATAAAGGTACAGGTTGATCATAAATTGCATTAATACATCGAATCCACTACCTATTCCTTATCTATTCCATCTATAAGACTGTCTAACTTACAGTCTTCCTGCGAATACTTCGCAGCTATCATTACTTGGTCATACACCAAATTCAATGTAATTTCTTTCCCGTCTGGTCCCCGTGGTCCCACTCGGGCCATATGATTTGGATCTAGCTTGGTGAAGCATGATTTCACCATGGCCCAGGCTTCTCGTGCGCCTTCACGGCAGGCAGATGTCTTCCATAGCTCAAACCGGCGCCAGACACCTCTAAACAGGTCTGCCAAGCCCTCCATACTTTCTGGAGGGGTATCGGATGGTCATAATGCCTTGACGATACTCCTCATGGCTTTCCGAGCTCGAGCATGTACCACGGACAATTCCTTCAGCACGTCGCCTTGAAATCCAGATACTTCTTCTTCCGGCCGACTAGTTAACAGAGTTGCAGCAACAGAATCATGACATTCCGAATTATGGACTAAACATGAGCCCCTAGGTTGGTTTTAAAACAAAAAGGAAGACATACCGAACATGCCGCCCTTCAACTTCTCATTTTCTTTTTGAGCGGCCGATAACTAAGCCTTTAAGCTCTCTATCTCTTTGGATTGTTTGTCTTTTCCTCCTCGTGTTTTTTCTTCCCGGACGCGCTCATTGAGGCCTTTTTCATTTTCACCAGTTCGGCGGTGACGACATTTAGCCGCGTCTGATTTATGTTTCGCTCCCGGGATAGCGCGGTATTCTTCTCTTTGAGAACCTGCGGGTCATATCGATCCTTAAATCGGTTAGTCTCACCGCTTCAAGTCTCGGGGGCTAATGGCATATGTATATCAAAATCACACAAAATATTACCTGCATATCTTTCGAGAACAGTTGCGTGACTTCGGCAAGTCCGTCTCGAGTGGCCCGGATATATGCGTCCACCGAACTAAGTGCAGTAAATTCCTGCTCGGAAAAGGCTGGAGCATGCATGGCCTCTTTCTGTCGACGGTGATTCATTACGCTCTCCACCTCGGAATTCGTGACGGATACGTCATCCGAATCCTCTTGAGGCGGCGTAACCGGCATTGCATCGGCCCTGGTCCTCGTTGACGAGTCCTGCGCCGGATTGGCTGACATTCGACTCGCAGGGCATTTTGCCATAGTCTGCCGTGTGCTTCTCCGAAATTAAGGAGAAAAAGAGACCTTAGCAATCCGAACTCGTGCCCAGGCATGTGTTAAGTGGATTTACCTCTTGGAAGATTTTGAGGTTTCTACAGCACTCCCGGACTCCTTTCGTTTTGAATGATTACCCTGCGCAGGGGCTGTTCTCGAAGGAGTGCGGTTTGCCGAGCGCCGATCCTGTAAAATACGGTTTAGTTCGAAGGATTAAAGCGCAAGTGGGAATTTCTTTTAGAAGGCCCTTTTAATACTTACAATGACAAATGGATAGGGGTGGGGGTAGTCAGCTGTAATAACTACTTCCGAGCCATCAAGGCTCGCTTGATAAAACACCCCGTCCTCGAATTCTATGTATATATCCGGATCCTCACAAAAACCAGGGTCTTTGTCACGATCGTGATCCTCTGGCTGTGGGACGGGGCAGTGAATGTCCTCGATCATCTTCCTCCATGACTGTTGTATGAACACCAACGAACAAACTTGGTTAGCATGCCGTGACAGCAATGAAGCGACACAGTTAGTCGAAATCTTACCCATTCGATGGGGTTGTACATGGAGTAACCTTCCGTACAGTTCAAATGGAGGAAGTCTTCCTTTTCGCCCTTATACAAATCTGCCAAGATCATGGCCAGTTCGGCTGGGGTGTCCGTACCCTTGCGTCTGTAGCGAGATGCATCGTCTTCTCCATTGTAACACCATAAGGGAGTTAATCTGGACTGGAGAGGTTGGACGGATCTTTTTATCGCAATAGCCATAACCTCAATTATCGTGAGCTTGATATGGGCTAGTAATCTGACCTTGTTGACCAACCGTTTAACTTCCGCACTGTCCTCCTCCTTGGGACTTCGGGGACGCCAGTTGAGACGCTTCCTTAGAGGAGCGCCAGAAAATTCAGGGAGGCTGCGCCGAACTGGGTCCGGCAGGGGGACATCATCCATATAAAACCACTCCGAAGACCACTGTGGATATACCTCTTTGGGAGTTCCTACGAGATATCAGGATCCGGCTATACGCCATACTTCGGCACCGCCCACTTCAAATATAGAGCCTCCTAGATGGCGGGGAACGAGGCAAAAGAACTTCCTCCATAATTCAAAATGGGCCTCGATGCCTAAAACAGTTCGTAGAGGGCAACGAAACCTGAGATGTGCATAATCAAACCTGGGGTAAGGTTGCGAAGTTGGATCCTGTAAAACTCCAATAGGCCCCTAAGAAAGGGATGGATTGGAAATCCTAGGCCCCGCAACAGGAATGGGATGAAGCACACCACCTCCTCCTTATTGGGGCTGGGGAAATTTTCAGCCATCACATCGTTGCTAATTGAGGCCAATCCCGCTCGAACAGAGACTAGATCTGCGAGGGGAAGATAGCCCTGCGTCTGGAGACGACTCAGTTGGAGATGAGGCACTGAGCAACTTTACAAATCACCCCCTCGAGGGCCATGGGGGCGCAAAGAGGAGCCTGGAGCACTTGCCATGTTGGAAGGCTTCTTTCGTAGCTAATCTTGACGGTTTTTCTTTTTTTGCATGATGTGAGATGGCATTTGGGGATCTAGATCTACTTATATAGATGTCGTCCGAGCGTGATGAGGGGCTTATTTGTAAAAAATCACGAACCATTCGTATTCGCCCGGCGCGTGGAAATCGAAGCGACAACAGGAAGGAACATAAAGACAGAACATGGAGGTCAGAACCAGACTGTCATTGGTCCGAAGTATAATGAAGAACCCGCCTTGCAAAGCTGAAGACATAAGCCGGAGACTACATCGTCATTGAAGGCAAGTACGGGGGCTACTGAGGGAGACCTAGATTCGGGGGTCCTCAGGTGTCCGGCCTATTCAAGCACGGGCCGGGCTGATGGGCCGTGAAGATAGAGCGGATGATTATTCCCCGTGTTTGGATAGGACTCCTGGCTGCTGTCGAATTCTGGGTTCCGGCAAACCCTTGAGGTTCGAACACTGGGGTGCGCACGAAGATCTCTCTCTCTATAGCTCGCTCTCGCAACGATCTCAAGGCCTAGCTCGACGAACCCAAAGAACAAGAGACACGAGGATTTATACTGCTTCGGGCCACCGTTGTGGTGTAATACCCTACTCTAGTGTGGTGTGGTGGATTGCCTCGTAGGCTGATGACGAACAGTACAAGGGATGAACAGCCTCCTGAGGAGAGGTGTTTTTGAGCTCGGTGAGCTTGTGTGGTGGCCTTGGTGGAATGGATCCAGTCCAAGATGATCTGCTCCCACGGCGGTGGCTAGTCCTATTTATAGAGGCCCGGGTCCTCTTCCCAAATATTAGGCGGGAATGGATCCCACAACGGCCAATTGAAGGGGGACAACTAGTACAAGTTATCCTGACAAAAGGTGGGCTTCGCCTGCCAAAGGCTCTGGTGGTGACGCCGTCGTGGGCTCCGCGGTGACCTCTATCCTGCTGTCCTACTGGTCTTGGTCTCATTGCACCAATATGGAAACGTTTGCCTGATGCCTCGGGACTCCTCGCCTGTGCTTGGCCCTTGAGCACCAAAGAGGCAACGAGTACTCTGCGCCTGCTGGCGCCCAGCAGGCCTTGGTCGTCATGGCTCATGTCACGTGCACCCCACGAAGTGCCCCTTGCATAGATATCTCCGCTCCTTGGGAGCCAGCCTAGGGAGGCTGCCCCCAAGGAGGTCTTGCGCCGTCTGCCTCGCGTGGGTCTTGAGTGGTTGTTGATGAAGATGGGCCTACCAGGCCGCTGGATGAGCCACGCCCTGGGCCGCAGGCAGGCAAGTCTGGGTACCCCCATTCCCAGGACGCCGATAGTAGCCCCTGGGCCCAAGGCGCGCTCGTACTTGGCTTCACAGCGAAGCTAAGGGTCAAGTGCGGAGCGTCGCGGGCCCCAATAGCCTGCGGCCTTGATTGACGCATGGCGATTGACACGACGTAGGCGTCTCCGCTTCCCCATGCTGCCTCGGCAACTGCCCGACTTGACGAGTCCCTGCTGCATGTAGAAAAACCATCATTACCTGCGATCGTGGAGGCCGGCGGTTGGCCTCCCTCTGGCTATAAATCAGGAGAGGGGCAGAGCCCCCGTCTCTCGTCTCTGTCTCCATTCCGCCCGCTTCTTCTTCTTCTTCTTCCTTGCCGTGACACCCATGGCGCTGATTCGAAGGTTCTCTGCTGCTGAAAAGGGGAAAGCTCCCCGCGAAGAGCCGGAGCCACTCCCGCCGAAGAAAAGGCTGGCCCGCTCCCGCGATGTCGTCGTGAGGCAGGAGGTGACGAGGCCTTGGCATGAGCGGCCTCCCCCTGGCTATCCGCTGCCTTTGTACACACAAGCAGAGGGCTCCGGAGGAGGAGGAGCCAGCAATCAGCGCCGATCGCGCCATGGCCGCGGTGGTCGTGCCGCGGCGGTGCGCGCTGCCGCCCCGCGAACTGATACGTCTCCATCGTATCTACTTTTCCAAACACTTTTTCCCTTGTTTTGGACTCTAACTTGCATGATTTGAATGGAACTAACCCGGACTGACGCTGTTTTCAGCAGAATTGCCATGGTGTTATTTTTGTGCAAAAATAAAAGTTCTCGAAATGACCTGAAACATCACGGAGAATATTTTTGGATATATAAAAAATAGTGGCGAAAGAATCAAGACCATGGGGGCCACACCCTGTCCACGAGGGCGGGGGCGCGCCTACCCCCTAGAAGCGCCCCCTGTCTCGTGGGCCCCCTGAAGCTCCACCGACCTCAACTCCAACTCTATATATTCACGTTCGAGGAGAAAAAAATCAGAGAGAAGGATTCATCGCGTTTTACAATAAGGAGCCGCCGCCAAGCCCTAATCTCTCTCGGGAGGGCTGATCTGGAGTCCATTCGGGGCTTCGGAGAGGGGAATCTGTCGCCATCGTCATCATCAACCTTCCTCCATCACCAATTTCATGATGCTCACCGCCGTGCGTGAGTAATTCCATCGTAGGCTTGCTGGATGGTGATGGGTTGCATGAGATTTACCATGTAATCGAGTTAGTTTTGTTAGGGTTTGATCCCTAGTATCCATTATGTTCTGATATTGATGTTGCTATGACTTTGCTATGCTTAATGCTTGTCACTAGGGCCCAAGTGCCATGATTTCAGATCTGAACCTATTATGTTTTCATGAATATATGTGAGTTCTTGATCCTATCTTGCAAGTCAATAGTCACCTACTATGTGTTATGACCCGGCAACCCCGAAGTGACAATAATTGGGACTACTCCCTGTGATGACCGTAGTTTGAGGAGTTCATGTATTCACTAAGTGTTAATGCTTTGGTCTGGTACTCTATTAAAAGGAGGCCTTAATATCCCTTAGTTTCCAATAGGACCCCACTGCCACGGGAGGGTAGGACCAAAGATGTCATGCAAGTTCTTTTCCATAAGCACGTATGACTATATTCGGAATACATGCCTACATTACATTGATGAACTGGAGCTTGTTCTGTGTCACCCTATGTTATAACTGTTGCATGAGGAATCACATCCGACATAATTATCCATCACTGATCCAATGCCTACGAGCTTTTCACATATTGATCTTTGCTTAGTTACTTTACTGTTGCCACTGTTACAATTACTACAAAACTGCTACTATTACTTTTGCCACCGTTACCATTACTTCCATACTAATTTGCTACTAAATACTTTGCTGCAGATATTAAGTTTTCTAGGTGTGGTTGAATTGACAACTCAAATGCTAACACTTGAGAATATTCTTTGGCTCCCCTTGTGTCGAATCAATAAATTTGGGTTGAATATTCTACCCTCGAAAACTGTTGCGATCCCCTATACTTGTGGGTTATCAAGACTATTTTCTGGCGCCGTTGCCGTGGAGCATAGCTCTATTCTTTGAGTCACTTGGGATTTATATCTGTTGATCACTATGAGGAACTTGAAAGACGAAAGAACTAAGATTTTCCCTCAACTACGAGGGGAGGTAAGGAACTGCCATCTAGCTCTGCACTTGATTCACCTTCTGCTATGAGTAAATTTGCGACACCTACACATGCTATTGATTCTGATAGGTCACATGTTATTGATGATGGCACTTCTGCTATGCATGATACTTATGATGAAACTACTTCTATGCTTGATACTACTGCGCCAGTAGGTGAATTTCTTGATGAACAACTTGCTAGGGCCAGAGAGAATGAAATTATTGAAACTGATTATATTGATGAAAGTGATGATGAAGATTCTCCCCCTAGATATGAATTTCCTGATGTACCTGAGGGTTATGTTATGGATGAAGAAACTGCTAGAGACTTTCTTGCTTGCAATGATAGATATGATCTTAAGAAACTATTAGCTAAGCTGAAAGAAAAATCTTTGAATGCTAGAATGAAATATGACCCGGCTTTTGCTACTTCACCTATCTGTATTTCCGATAAGGATTATGATTTCTCTGTCGATCTTGAGATAATTACTTTGGTTTAATCTAATCCTTTCTATGGCTATGAATCTGAAACTGTTGTGGCACATCTTACTAAATTAAGTGATATAGCCACCCTATTTACTCATGAGGAAAAAATTCGTTACTACTATATCCTTAAGTTATTTTCGTTCTCATTAAAGGGTGATGCTAAAACTTGGTTTAATTCTCTTGATCCTGGTTGTGTGCGTAGTCCCCAAGATATGATTTATTACTTCTCTGCTAAATATTTCCCCGCCCATAAGAAACAAGCTGCCTTCAGGGAAATATATAATTTTGTGCAAATTGAAGAAGAGAGTCTCCCACAAGCTTGGGGGAGGCTTCTCCGATTACTTAATGCTTTGCCCGATCATCCTCTTAAGAAAAATGAAATACTTGATACCTTTTATAATGGACTAACCGATGCTTCCAGAGACCACCTGGATAGTTGTGCTGGCTGTGTTTTCATGGAAAGAACTGTTGATCAAGCTAAATTGCTATTGAATAATATGTTGAGTAATGAAAATGATTGGACACTTCTTGAACCAACTCCTAAGCCAACTCCGAAGAAAAGGGGTATTCTATTTCTCAGTCCTAAAGATATGCAAGAGGCAAAGAAATCTATGAAAGAAAAAGGCATTAAAGCTGAAGATGTTAAGAATTTACCACCTATTGAAGAAATACATGGTGTTGATAACCCGACACAGGTAGTAAAGGTAAATTCTCTCTATAGCTTTGATGAAGGTGATATTCCTCGTTACAAGTCTGCTAGTCAATGCTTAGATGAGTTTGATAATTTTATTGTTAAACAAGAAAACTTCAATGCTTATGTTGGTAGACAATTGAAACGTAATGCTTATATGATTGAACACTTGAGTGATTATATGTCTAGAGTTAAAGGTGAACTTAAACTTATTAGTAAACATGCTTCTATGGTTACCACTCAAGTAGAACAAGTGCTTAAAGCTCAAAATGGTTTGCTCAATGAATTAAATAATAAGAAAAATGATAATGCTGTTAGGGTTATGACTAGAGGGGGTAAAATGACTCAGGAACCTTTGTATCCCGAGTTCCACCCCAAGAGAATTGAGCAAGATTCTCAGAGAACTAATGTTGATGCACCTAGTCCTTCTAAAATGAAGAAAAGAAAAAATGTTAGGAATTTGCATGCTTCTAGTGAACCTGTTGTTGACACACCTGAGAATCCCAATGATATTTCTATTTCTGATGCTGAAACACAATCTGGTGATGAACATGAACCTAGTGATAATGTTAAAGATGATGTTCATGTTGATGCTCAACCTAGCAATAATAATGATGTAGAGGTTGAACCTGTTGTTGATCTTGATAACCCACAAGCAAAGAATCAACTTTATGATAAGAGAGACTTCGTTGTTAGGAAGCACGGTAAAGAAAGAGAACTACGGGCTCAGAAATCCATGCCTTTTCCTCCCAAACCATCCAAGAAAAAGGATTTTGAGCGCTTTGCTGAAATGATTATACCTATCTTTTTGCGTATGCGTTTGACTGATATGATTAAAATGAATCCTTATGCTAAGTACATGAAAGATATTGTTACAAATAAAAGAAAGATACCGGAAGCTGAAATTTCCACCATGCTTGCTAATTATACTTTTAAAGGTGGAATACCCTAGAAAGTAGGAGATCCCGGAGTACCAACTATACCATGCTCCATTAAAAGAAACTATGTTAAAACTGCTTTATTTGATCTTGGAGCCGGTGTTAGTGTTATGCCTCTCTCTTTATATCGTAGACTTGATTTGAATAAGTTGACACCTATTGAAATATCTTTGCAAATGGCCGATAAATCTACTGCTATACCTGTCGGTATTTGTGAGGATGTGCCTGTTGTGGTTGCAAACGTTACTATTTTAACGGACTTTGTTATTCTTGATATTCCTAAGGATGATAGTATGTCGATTATCCTTGGTAGACGCTTTTTGAATACTGCAGGGGCTGTTATTGATTGCAACAAAGGCAATGTCACTTTTCATGTTAATGGTAATGAGCATACGGTACACTTTCCGAGGAAACAACCTCAAGTCCACAATATCAATTCTATTGGAAAAATTCAAACAATTACTATTGGAGGTTTTGAATTCCCTCTTCCTACTGTCAAGAAGAAATATGATAATCTTATTGTTGGGGACATGCATATCCCCGTTGAGGTAACTTAGTGTTATTCGAAAATTCTCTAGTTTCATGCGATTCAGAATGAGCTTGTTAACAAGACTTGATCAACCTTGTTAGTGGATTCCTTTTGATGAGCATGAGATGGATGAAGTTAGAAAGCACAACTCTCTGTACCCTCCTTTTACCTTATGTTATTTAGATCAAATAAAGGAAAAATAGTATTTTCTGTCTGTTTTCTGAATTATCCTTGCAATAAAAATACCCCGAAAATAAAAGTTCTCCAAATGTCCCAAAATTGAAATATGATTTTTGTAGAATATTTAAGAATATCTGGCACTGAAAACACACCAGGGGGAGCCACCACTTGGCCACGAGGGTCTAGGGCGCGCCCTACCCCCCTGGGCGCGCCCCCTGCCTCATGGGCCCCACGTGGCCCCCTCCACTTATTCCAGCACCCACACACTCCTTCTTCCTCCAGAAAAAATCATCCCCTAGCTCAAATCCGTGTTCTAGCTCATCTTGCTGCGGTTTTCGATCTCCTTGCTCAAAGCTCCACTCACAAAACTGCTTTGGGGGATTGTTCTTCGGTATGTGACTCCTCCAATGGTCCAATTAGTTTTTGTTCTAGTGCTTTATTTATTGCAAATTTTTGCTGCTTAGGTGACCCTGTTCTTGAGCTTGCATGTCAAATTTATATGATCCCAGGTAGTTCTAATGCATGATATAGTCTCTAGGCACTTGTGGGAGTAGTTGCTATCAATCTTGTTGAGTTTGGTTCATTTTTATTTTGAGTCACTAAAAAATTCAGAAATTTTTCAGAGGAAGAAATATGTTTAGGAAAATGTACCAAGGTGGTTCCTCAAAGAAGCAAGGACCCAGGCTCGCGATACGTGAGCCGGACTATGAACTACCAAGAGAAGCTCAAGTGCGGCCTTGTGAATGGCCGTCAGAAGATTTTATGGTCCAAGCAAGCATTAAGGAGGAATTTGACGTGTATGTGCGTAATGCTGAACTTGAGGGCTTCGTGTCAGATAAGTGCCCCCAATATTACTACCTAACTGATTCCTTTGTGAGGAGGTTTAAATTTACATCATCACGCAATTCTCACACTGTCCTATTTGATCTTTATGATAAATCTTATACCATGGACCTAGAAGATTTTACTGCTGCTTGTAAAGTCCCACAGTGGGGTAATGTTAGTGAACCTCGCAAATCTGAGTTTAAAGAATTTTCTTGCTAGTATCACTGTGGGGGAATCTAGAGAAATAACACACGCTACCATAGGGAGCATTCATTTTCCTGCCATACATTATTTTGCTCTCTTTATAGGTAGATGCATAAACGGTAAGGATGAGGCATGTCACATGTGCGTTCCCGATCTTAGTGTTCTCGAGAGTGATGTATTAGGAGATAGACAATACAACTTGGGGGCTATTGTTGCACGAAGGTTGCATCATAACAGTATTAGTGGAGATTTGTTTGGTGGAATTTATGCAACCCGTGTAGCTAATTATCTTGAGATGCCCATACATGAAAATGATATGGAAATGCTCCTGCTTATCTAGATTATAATGCTATGGTTTGCCATCAGTTTGTTGAGAGGAATGAACAGTTCCTCCAATACCGGCTAATCTTTGACAGACGTTGCACTGTCCATGTTGCTCTCCCTGCTCCTGCTTTCTTTGACTTTCAAGCAAAAGGGAGATATGTTATAACCAGGGAAGAGGCGAACGAGTATAAGAGGAGGACGGAGGCAGTTCGCCTCCAAGCTGCAGCTCATCAGGCAGTAGCCGTTGCATCTCAGTACGACCCCAGTTATAACTTCGGATATCCGCCAGGCCATCCATGGGCATAGACCAACTTAGGCCAAAAGCCTAAGCTTGGGGGAGTACGTTGTTGGTGTCAAAACCGGCGGATCTCGGGTAGGGAGCCCCAAACTCTGCATCTAAGGTCGATGGTAACAGGAGACAGGGGACACGATGTTTACCCAGGTTCGGGCCCTCTCTATGGAGGTAATACCCTACTTCCTGCCTGATTGATCTTGATGAATATGAGTATTACAAGAGTTGATCTACCACGAGATCGTAATGGCTAAAACCCTAGAAGTCTAGCCTATATGATTATGATTGTCCCTATGGACTAAACCCTCTGGTTTATATAGACACCGGAGGGGACTAGGGTTGTACAAAGTCGGTTACGGAGAAAGGAATCTTCATATCCGAACGCCAAGCTTGCCATCCACGCCAAGGAGAGTCCCATCCGGACACGGGTGAGAGTCTTCGGTCTTGTATCTTCACAGCCCATCAGTCCGGCCCACGTCCAACAGGCCGGACGTCCGAGGACCCCTTAATCCAGGACTCCCTCGGTAGCCCCCGAACTAGGCTTTCAATGACGATGTGTCCGGTGCGCAGATTGTCTTCGGCATTACAAGGCGGGTTCCTCCGACGACGACTTCAAAGAGCTATATTCGGCCTTCCATTTAATGTCGTACCCATCGGCTCCTGTGCATCCATGGCTTCAGGTTCCACGTGTCGAGCGAATATGAGAGGTCAGGGTATTTTTTGCACATCACACCCCGGCCATGTAAGAAAAGCGTCTATTTAAAGAGATTGGATCTCAGATCCATTCCACAGCACACAGAAAATCCTCCGAACTTGCTAGGAGGAACCACTCCAACATGGCTAGCGCTCCCAGTTCTTCCTCCCGTCCCCACGGCGCCGAGAAAGGCGACTCGGAGAGATGTTCCGTATCCCACGGTCAGCTAGCAAAGTTGCAAACACAGGGATTTCTTCCCCCCGGGGATCTAGTCCCTGTTCGAGCAGGATTGACTTCCTTCAATGGTGGGGCTCAGGCAGAGAATTTCCCCAATCCATCCAGGGGGGAACGAGTGTGCTTCGTTCCATACTTGCTAAGAGGCGTCGGATTTCCAATCCAGCCGTTCCTCCGAGGACTTCTAGAGTATTATGGCCTCCAACTGCACAATTTCACTCCTGCCTCCATCCTGCACATTGTGGGTTACATTGCGGGTTACATTGCTCTTTGTGAGCTATTCCTGGGCTGTGAGGCCCATTTTGAATTATGGAGGAAACTATTCTGCCTCGTCCCTCGTAACCAAGAGGGATCAATATTCGAAGTGGGTGGAGCCGAGGTATGGTGCATCACCGGAACAGGATACCTGTCCGGTACGCTGAAGAAGGCGTCCGAAGAGTGGCCTTCCGAATGGTTCTATATTGAGGACGCCGCCCTTCCTGACCCAGTCCGAATGGGTCTTCCCGAATTTTCAAGCACTCCATTGAAGAAATGCCACAGGTGGCGCCCTCGGAGCCTCGAGGAGGAAGATAGCGCGGAAGTCCGTCAATTGATGGGCAAGATAAAGACGCTCGCCCAGTCCAGAATATCAATAATCGAGGTAATGGCAACTTCCATAGTGCGGGGGGTCCAACCACTCCAATACAGAGGGCTTCCCATGTGGCACTATAATGGGGAAGATGACGCCTCACGCTGCGGTCGGAAGGGTCCGAACACCCCCGCTGCTTTGGCCAAAATATTGGCCGAACTGTACAAAGGGAAGAAAGAGGAGTTCACTCGTATTAAACATCGAGATGGATTTTCCATGTACAATCCTCCTAGCTGGGTGAGTTCTAATCCGACCACTTTACTCAATCCTCTCCCTGAGTCACTTTTAATTAACCCATCCATTTATAACAGGAATGGCGGAAGGTTACCAAGGGGATCCATAGCCCCGCCCCACAGCCAGAGGATCACAACCGGGACCTTGATCCCATATTCGAAGAGGATGCAGACATATTTGTGGAGCTTGAGGATGGAGTGTTCTACCAGGCGAGCTATGACAACACAGAAGTGGCCATCACCACCGACTATCCCGGTCTCCTCCCTGCCCCGCATGTAAGTGATCAAGAGTCACCTCCTTCGAAAGAGCTTCCTCATTACGCCTCACCCACCGCACTATCTCATGCTCCAAAGGGGAGGCGCCCGACACCTCGACGTGCGCCAGAGGCATCTCCTAAGAGAGCAGCGCCCGCACCAAGCAAATCTTCGAAGAGGAAAGCGAATGACAACACGGCAGAGCCTTCAACAAAGAGGTATGGTTTTTGATCATGCCCCCTGACAGTCACATCAAACTATGACATTATTCGTTGTGTCTTATCAGGAAAAGCGTTCGCCGGACTATGTCCGGGGATCTTACCGGCCGCGCCTCCACAAGTCAGGTTCCCGACCCTGCTTTAAAGGCGAGGGCTGATACGGGAGTGACGCCGGATTGTCCTTCGGCAGAGGAGTCACAAACTCTGAAGTGGAAAGCGTCATGAATCATCGGCGCCGGCGGGCCGCTCTTCGCGACCCCAGCTTTACAAAAGAGGCATTCAATGCCTTCAGCTCGGCTGGTGCGTATATCCGAGCTGCTCGAGACGGGCTTATCAGAGCCACTGACCAGCATTTGAAAAGATATGCGGGTAAGTACACATTTGTACAAATTTGATAATTATATACCAGTAGCCCCCAAGACTTGAAGCAGTTGATACAACTGATTTAAGGATAATTGCATAACGAGGTGCTCATAGAGAAGAACAACCTGTTGTCTCAAGAGCTGGAAAAGTGTCGGACCCAGCTAGTTGCTGCTACCGCCGGGCTGGAGGAATCCAAGAAGGCATCGCCTAGTAATGTTCCCCTCTATCAAGAAAATATAATCATATACCAATAATATTAAAACTTTTTGTACTCGCCAAGGCAGGATCGTCAGATCAACTGAAGGAGACCCTACAAGTCGCGCAAGAGGCCAAAAGGCAACTGGCCGTGGGCGATCATGTGCTGACACAGGTCAGGGATGAGAAGAATAAGCTACAGAATTCCAACACTCTGCTGGGTGAAGAACTAAAAGATGTGCGAGCCCAGCTAGCCGACTCCATGAAGGAGAATAAGAGGCTACGAGGTGGCATATTCAGTATGCTTTTCGAACTTGTCTCCCTATAATTCGGCGAGGGCAGGAACTAACTGATTTACGTCTGCAGGTATGCTGACTAGCCGTGCTGAAGAGGAAATGTCCGGATCTCAAGGCGACCTGCTACAAGAGCTTTCCCAAAGGCACGAGCGAGTTCGGCAAGCAATGCGGAGTGTTGCCAAGGCTTTATGGCCATCCGCCTCCCCTCCAAGAAGTATGGCGGAGCTCTTGGAGCTATTCAAAGGAGCCCGACGGCGTATTCGATTATGGAAGATATCAGCATGCCAAGAAGGTGCGCGAGAGGCCTGGGCCATGGTGAAGACACGGTACACCAAGCTTGATCCAAATCATATGGCCCGGGTTGGACCTCTAGGGTTGGACGAAAAAGAAATTCCCGTTAGTTTGGTATATGATCAGGTAAAAGTAGCCGCAAAATATTCCCAACAGGATTGTAAGTTAGAGAGCCAGTTAGATGGCATAGAGGAGGAAATTTTTTAGTCCCAGTGACTATGTACTTTTCTTGACATATTTGTCCCTAGCCGGACTATAAAACGATCGTCATGGCATACCTTTTCGCTTCGACCTCTGTACCTGAAGGTACGGAGTGTTTCCGAATACCTGAGCGGCTAGATAGACCGGGGTATGCGTGGAAACCAGGCGTAGGGGTCATAGTTACTTAAACAGACAAGTTGTATCCGGCTAGCTATGTTATATTACATTGTAATTGTAAGAAACATCTTCCAGAGAGAATAGTTCCGTTAAGGGTTCCTTTCCCTGGGTGAACATGCGTTGATATGCATGTCCGAACTGTGATTGAAAAATCGCAGTATACGTAACATCTGGGGGTTCATAGTGTAATGAGTGCGAAAACATCTTTAGTTCGCGGAACGGATATTCCCTTAAGAATGCTACCATTCAGCTTCACCCAGTCTAAGGTACAGATCCGGATGACCCGGCAGTAATAATCGCAGAGGTGCTCCCTTTATGCCCTAGCCGAACAAACAGGAACGTAGGGCATAAGCACAGGAGCTAGGCAACCCAGCTTCGCCAAAACTTAAGTCATAACGATGCATATAATGGCGAAGAAAAGGTAGATATGAGGAAAAACACATATGTGGTGAGCTTGATGCCCGGAAAATAATAATAAGCTTATGTACAAGAAGCCCCCGGGTATGGTGGGTGTACATATTTAAGAATGTGTACGTCGTGGGTGCGCGGTTTAGCCGCACGAGTGCTTTAAAGCTAAAAAAGCGAAAAGAGAGCAAAAGGTAATTGAAACAAAAAAGGGGGAAGAAGACGAACAAAGAGTTTGGCTCTAGGCGTAGAATCTTTGGAGTCTGGTCGCGTTCCATGGGTTCGGCTCTAAGAGGTTATCTGATGCATTACGCAGGCGGTACGCTCCTCCGGTGAGAACTTCGTCAATGATGAAGGGGCGCTCCCACTTGGGCTTGAGTTTGTCCTTTTTCTTCTCTGTCAAGCGTAGAACGAGTTCGCCGAAATTATAAGTCTTGGCCCACACTTCTCTACTTTGATATCTGCGAGCCTGCTGTTGATAAAATGCGGAACAGGCTTTTGCGACATCGCGCTTCTGCTTCAGGGCATCTAGGATGTCATGGTGATCAAGCTCGGCCTCTCTCTCTTCATACATGCACACTCGAGGTGAGTCATGAATAATGTCGCAAGGCAACACAGCCTCTGCGCTGTACACCATGAAGAAGGGTGTATATCCGGTAGTGAGATTGGGCGTGGTCCGCAACCCCTAGAGTACGGAGTCGAGCTCCTCAACCCAGTGCTTGTCTGATTCTTTCAAAGACCGCACTAGTCTAGGCTTGATGCTGCTCATAATAAGACCATTGGCTCATTCGACTTGACCGTTTATTTGCGGGTGATAGACGGAGGCATAATCGAGCTTAATGCCCAGATTAGCACACCAGGTTTTCACCTCATCGGTTGTGAAATTGGAGCCGTTATTGGTGATGATATTGTGTGGGACACCATAACGGTGCACGACACCAGATATGAAGTCTATCACTGGTCCGGCTTCGACCGTTTTAACTGGTTTGGCCTCTATCCACTTAGTGAATTTATCCACCATGACCAGCAGATATTTTTCTTGTGGCTTCCTCCTTTAAGGGGTCCGACCATATCAAGCCCCCAGACCGCAAAAGGCCAAGTGATGGGGATTGTTTGTAGAGCGGTGGGTGGCATATGGCTTTGGTTGGCGAAAATATGGCATCCGACGCAAAGTTGGACAAGGTCCTGCGCATCTGCTCGGGCCGTCGGCCAATAGAAACCTGTACGGAAGGCCTTACTTACAACGGCCCGAGCCGCGGCGTGGTAACCACCGAGACCGGCATGAATTTCAGCCAAGAGCTGCCATCCCTCTTCTTCGGAGATACATCTTTGAAGTACTCCGGTAGCGCTTTTCTTGTAGAGCTCTCCGTCATGGACCTTGTAGGCTTTCGAGTGCAGGACAATGCAGCGAGCCTCATTCTGATCCTCAGAGAGCTCTCGCCTATTAAGGTAGGCCAAGAAGGGTTCGCTCCATGGGGCAATGATTGCCATGATAAGATGGGCCGATGGTGTTATTTCGGTGGCTGAGCCCCCGATGATATCAGTATTGTGTTCGGAATCTGGGGGTATAATTGGGTCTGGAGTGGTGTTGCCGCTCTCCCCTTGCCACACCACGGATGGCTTGAAGAGCCTTTCCAGGAATATGTTAGGCAGGACGGGGTCGCGCTTGGCGCCGATGCGAGCAAGGACATCTGCCGCTTGATTACTTTCTCGAGCCACATGATGAAACTCGAGCCCCTCGAATCGGGCTGACATTTTCAGAACGGCGTTACGATAGGCTTCCATCTTCGGATCTTTGGCGTTGAAGTCTCCATTTATTTGGGATATTGCGAGGTTTGAATCCCCGCGCACCTCCAGGCGTTGTATGCCCATGGAGACGGCCATCCGAAGACCATGCAGTAAGGCCTCGTATTCGGCTCTGTTGTTGGAGTCTATGTATAATATTTGGAGTACGTACTGAACTGTGTCTGCAGTGGGGGATGTTAAGACAATGCCAGCTCCTATGCCCACCAGCATTTTGGAGACATCGAAGTGCATGACCCAGCTAGAATATGTGACGTACTCTTTAGGGAGTTCGGCCTCTGTCCATTCGGCGACGAAGTCGGCAAGTACTTGGGATTTAATGGCCCGGTGCGGTTTGTATGTTATGTCGAATGGAAGGAACTCAATGGCCCACTTAGCAATCCGGCCTGTGGCATCGCGGTTGTTTATTATGTCATCCAGTGGTACTTCGGAAGCCACCATGATCGAGCACTCTTGGAAGTAGTGTCGCAGCTTCCGGGATGCCATGAAGACCGTGTATGCTATCTTTTGGTAATGAGGGTACCAGGATTTGCATGGTGTGAGGATAGTGGACACGTAGTATACCGTCTTCTGAAGCGGGAATTTGTGTCCGTCCTCCTCTCGCTCGACGACGAGCACCGCGCTCACCACTTGGTGCGTTGCCGATATGTATAATATCATGGGTTCGCCGACGTTCGGTGCGGCCAGGATTGGGTTTCTCGCTAAAAGAGCCTTTATTTCTTCCAGTCCCGCCGTTGCTGCATCCGTCCACTCGAAGTGGTCGGTGCGTCGGAGAAGGTGATAGAGTGGCAGTGCTTTTTCTCCTAGTCTGGAGATAAAGCGGCTTAAAGCTGCCACACATCCGGCTACTTCTTGGACCTGTTTAAGGTCTGTTGGCATAGCCAATTTTGACAAAGCTCGGATTTTGGCTGGGTTTGCTTCAGTTCCTCTACTGGAAATGATGAAGCCCAGCAGTTTTCCAGCAGGGACGCCGAAAACACACTTTTCCGGATTAAGCTTGATGTCGTATGTACGAAGGTTGTCGAATGTGAGACGCAGATCGTCTATCAATGACTCGACGTGTCTAGTTTTGATGACGATGTCATCCACATATGCTTCAACTGTCTTGCCGATCTGTTTCTCCAGGTATGTTTGAATCATGCGTTGGTAGGTGGCCACGGCGTTTTTGAGCCCGAAGGGGATAGTGTTGAAGCAGAATGGCCCATATGGAGTAATGAATGCCATTGCGGCTTGGTCGGACTCCTTCATTTTGATTTGATGGTATCCTGAGTATGCATCGAGGAAACACAGTGAGTCGTGTCCTGCGGTAGCATCAATAATCTGATCGATGCGAGGGAGGGGGAAGGGATCATTAGGGCAGGCCTTGTTGAGGTCTTTGAAATCGACGCATAGGCGCCAGGATTTATCCTTCTTTAGCACCATCACCAGGTTTGCTAGCCAGTCCGGATGTTTTATTTCTCTGATGAATCCGGCCTCGATTAACTTGGCTAGCTCCTCCCCCATGGCTTGTCATTTGGGTTCGGAAAAGCGCCGCAGTGCTTGCTTGACCGGTTTATATCCCTTCAGTATGTTGAGGCTGTGTTCGGCCAACCTGCGTGGGATTCCTGGCATATCAGAAGGGTGCCAGGCGAATATGTCCCAGTTCTCGCGTAGGAACTCTCGTAGCGCAGCGTCAACTGTTGGGTCGAGCTGTGCCCTGATGGATGTTGTCTTCTTGGGATCCGTCGGGTGGACTTGGAATTTGACTATTTCATCTGCTGGTTTAAAGGAGGTGGATTTGGGTCGCTTGTCCAGGATTACGTCATCCCTATCCATAGTGGAGCGCAGCGCGCTTAGCTCTTCGGCCGCGAGGGCTTCAGACAGTGCCTCGAGGGCCAGGGATGCGGTTTTGTTTTCGGCGTGAAGTGCTATGTCCGGATCACTGGCAAGAGTGGTGATACCATTGGGCCCAGGCATCTTGAGCTTCATGTAACCGTAATGAGGTATAGGTTGGAAGCGTGTAAGTGCATCTCGCCCCAATAGGGCGTGATATCCGCTGTTGAAAGGGGCCACTTGGAAGGTTATCTCTTCGGACCGATAATTCTCCGGCATGCCGAATACCACGTCAAGTGTGATTTTTCCCGCACACTGCACCTCCCGACTGGGAATGATTCCTCGGAAGGTCGTGCTGCTTTGCTCGATGCGGCTCCTGTCTACTTCCATTTTATTGAGTGTATCCTCGTAGATGAGGTTTAGTCCGCTGCCGCCATCCATGAGCACTTCGATGAGCCGAAAACCGTCCTCAATTGGATTAAGGACCAAGGCAGCCAGTGCCCGGACTGTCCGGAATTTTGGTTCGTCACTGCCATTGAAAGTTATGGCCGTGTTGTTCCAAGGGTTCGTTGCCGTGACTTGGCAGACTTCGGCGAGGTCGCGGAGGGCCCTTTTGCATCAATTGTTTGAAGCAGAAGTCTCGAAGACCGTCAATACACTGAGGTCATCGTCTTCTGGGGGGTGTTGCTCTGGGGTATTTTTGGTGAGGATATCCTTGCCGCTTTTGGCCACTTGCCGGAGTATCCAACATGCTCTAAGGCTGTGGGTTGGTATGGTATCCGGTGTTGTGTGTATTTTGCATGGCCTATCGAGCCATCCCTCTAGAACGGTTCCGCGCCCCGCAATGTGCTTAGATTTCTTTACTATTGGTTCGGGTGCCCCGCGAGGGTGCATCCTTTTTGCCCGGACGAAGGGTTGAGTGGAAACCGGTGGTTCCCAGAGGGCTGCTTGAGTTTGCCAGGCGCTTTCCATTGTGTAGTACTTCTGTACGATGGTTGCCAAGTCAGTGAAGTGTAATACGCAACGGCGGTTGATGGCGTTGAGGATTCCTACGTCCATGCAATTATTGCAGAATGCTGAGATCGCGTCTTCATCGCGGCAATCTTTAATCTTGTCTTTGACAAGGAGGAATCTGGCCCAAAAGTGATGGACTGTTTCCTGAGACTACTGCCATATGTACATGAGATCGCGTATATCTGGGTGGGTGGCTGGCTTTAAATCCGAACCCTGACCCAATTTAGGATCCGGAGTTTGAGAAATCTTTGAGCTTAATGGTTCGAGCTCCTGGATATCAACTGATTTTTCAGGCCCATCCTCCGATTCTAGGTTCGGAGGACAGGCCGCGTCGTTCCGCGGACAGGTATCCGGCTCTTCGAGCTCGGAAATCCGAACATAGTTCGTCCTCAATATAGAGGAAGAGTTGCTGTTTTGCTCCTCTACTACCGCTATCTGATGGGTGATCGGCGGAGATTTGATTTCTCTCTGATCGGGTTTAAGCCCAATCCGATCGTAGTCTGTAGCGACCCCCAAGGCGGCGATGCCATCTAGGAGTTCGTTTAAAGACGACAACTCCATCGGATCCATCCGTTTGGAGTATTCGGAGTCGACACGGAGGTGATTTTCGATGACCCGAGAAGTCATCGTCGGCTTGACGGCCGTACGGGCGGTGATGGTAAAACTGCCCAGCCGGAGGGTTTGGCCTGAGGCCAGGGCTCCTCCGGAGGTGATACCATCCTTGATAACAAGGCGAGCCATCAATCCTGTCTTCGACGTCACAGCAGAACTCTTAATGAAAGCACCAATGTCGGTGTCAAAACCGGCGGATCTCGGGTAGGGGGTCCCGAACTGTGCGTCTAAGGTCGATGGTAACAGGAGACAGGGGACACGATGTTTACCTAGGTTCGGGCCCTCTCTATGGAGGTAATACCCTACTTCCAGCTTGATTGATCTTGATGAATATGAGTATTACAAGAGTTGATCTACCACGAGATCGTAATGGCTAAAACCCTAGAAGTCTAGCTTATATGATTATGATTGTCCCTATGGACTAGACCCTCTGGTTTACATAGACACCGGAGGGGACTAGGGTTGTACAAAGTCGGTTACAGAGAAAGGAATCTTCATATCCGAACGCCAAGCTTGCCATCCATGCCAAGGAGAGTCTCCCATCCGGACACGGGTGAGAGTCTTCGGTCTTGTATCTTCACAGCCCATCAGTCCGGCCCACGTCCAACAGGCCGGACGTCCGAGGACCCCTTAATCCAGGACTCCCTCATACGTATTTCTCACCGACATTACATTCATGTTCACACACTCATTCTAGTTGTCGGTGCTCATACTTTTTCATTGTACTATCCATGCTAGTTTATTTTCTTTTCTAAGTCTTCTTCTTGCGTGTTTGAAAAACTTTAAGAAAAACCAAAAAAATAGTTGTAGCTTTTAACTAGTTTACTTTCCATGCCTGTAGTAGCAGTAATTAAAAGAAAACCCAAAAAGATATCTCGTTCTACTTTTGCTTGTTGGGAGATTTCCCGTGTAAATGGTTTTCTTTCTTTTCTTTTCTTTGGGGGTCGAAAGTACAAGACCATAATGAAAGTGTTGAAATGGCTCTTATATGCATTGTTGTTGATTTAACAAAGAGCCCATATTACCTTGTCTTCTCCTTTGTATTAAATGCTTGCAGATTCCAGCTTAGTCCAATGCACGTGCACTATTATTATTATCCCCACCATTCGGTTGTGCAAGTGAAAGGGAATAATGACGATATATGATGGACTGATTGAGATGAGAGAAGTTGGTATGATGGACCTATCTTGTTTTTGTAAATATGATTAGTTCATCGTTCCTGATTCAGCCTATTATGAACAAAACATGTTTGCAATGAAAATTAGAGATTATAGTTGCTCATGCCATGCTTAATTAGCTAGGAGTTTATAATGGTTTACCTTGCGTGCCAACATGCTATTAAAATGATTGTGACGTGGTATGATAGGGTGGTATCCTCCTTTGAACGATTCGAGTGGCTCGACTTGGCACATGTTTACGCATGGAGTTGAAACAAAATCAACATAGCCTCCATGATATTTATGTTCATGGTGGATTATATCCTACTCATGCTTGCACTCAATGTTGATTAATTTTAATGCATGTTCATGACTGTTATCGCTCTCTAGTTGGTTGCTTCCCAGTCTCTTTCTAGCCTTCACTTGTACTAAGCGGGAATACTGCTTGTGCATCCATAGCCATAAACCCCAAAGTTATTCCATATGAGTCCACCATACCTTCCTATATGCGGTATCTACCTGCCGTTCCAAGTAAATTTGTATGTGCCAAACTCTAAACCTTCAAATGAAATTCTATTTTGTATGCTCGAACAGCTCATGTATCAACTAGGGCTGTCTGTATCTTCCATGCTAGGCAGTTATTCTCAAGAGGAGTGGACTCTGCTCCTCACTCACGAGAAAATGGCTTTTCACCGGGATGCCCAGTCCCATGCTCAAACCAAATCAAAATAATTACAAACAAAACTCCCCCTGGACTATTGTTAGTTGGAGGCACCCGTTGTTTCGGGCAAGCCATGGATTGATGCTTGTTGATGGTGGGGGAGTATAAACCATACCATTCTGTTTGGGAACCGCCTATAATGTGTGTAGCATGGAAGATATCGAGATCTCTCGGTTGTTATGTTGACAATGAAAGTATGCCGCTCAAAATATTATTCATCTCTATTTCAAAAATCGAGCTCTGGCACCTCTACAAATCCCTTCTTCCCTCTGCGAAGGGCCTATCTATTTACTTTTATGTTGAGTCATCACCCTCTTATTAAAAAGCACCAGCTGGAGAGCACCGCTGTCATTTGCATGCATTATTATTAGTTTATATTGGGTATGACTGTGACTGGATCTCTCTTACCATGAATTACAATGTCTAGTCAGTCCTTGATCTTCAGAGGTGCTCTGCATTTATGTTTTGCGGTCTCAGAAAGGGCTAGCGAGATACCATCTTGTTATATCATATTATGATTGTTTTGAGAAAGTGTTGTCATCCTAGATTTATTATTATTGCTCGGTAGGTGATTATGCCATTGATATGAGTAAACAAGAGACCTAAGTGTTATTGTGAATATGGTTAGTTCATAATCTTTGCTGAAAACTTGAATGCTGGCTTTAAATATTTACAACAACAAGAGCAAACCGAGTTTGTAAAAGTTTTTCTTTATCACTTTCAGTTTATCAACTGAATTGCTTGAGGACAAGCAAAGGTTTAAGCTTGGGGGAGTTGATACGTCTCCATCATATCTACTTTTCCAAACACTTTTGCCCTTGTTTTGGACTCTAACTTGCATGATTTGAATGGAACTAACCCGGACTGACGCTATTTTCAGCAGAATTGCCATGGTGTTATTTTTGTGCAGAAATAAAAGTTCTCGGAATGACCCGAAACTTCACGGAGAATATTTTTGGAATATATAAAAATACTGGCGAAAGAATCATGACCAGGGGGCCCACACCCTGTCCACGAGGGTGGGGGGCGCGCCCCCTGTCTCGTGGGCCCCCTGAAGCTCCACCGACCTCAACTCCAACTCTATATATTTACGTTCGGGGAGAAAAAAATCAGAGAGAAGGATTCATCGTGTTTTACGATACGGAGCCGCCGCCAAGCCATAATCTCTCTCGGGAGGGCTAATCTGGAGTCCATTCGGGACTCCGGAGAGGCGAATCCGTCGCCATCGTCATCATCAACCTTCCTCCATCACCAATTTCATGATGCTCACCGCCGTGCGTGAGTAATTCCATCGTAGGCTTGCTGGACGGTGATGGGTTGGATGAGATTTACCATGTAATCGAGTTAGTTTTGTTAGGGTTTGATCCCTAGTATCCATTATGTTCTGATATTGATGTTGCTATGACTTTCCTATGCTTAATGCTTGTCACTAGGGCCCGAGTGCCATGATTTCAGATCTGAACCTATTATGTTTTCATGAATATATGTGAGTTCTTGATCCTATCTTGCAAGTCAATAGTCACCTACTATGTGTTATGATCCAGCAACCCCGAAGTGACAATAATCGGGACCACTCCCGGTGATGACCGTAGTTTGAGGAGTTCATGTATTCACTAAGTGTTAATGCTTTGGTCCGGTACTCTATTAAAAGGAGGCCTTAATATCCCTTAGTTTCCTATAGGACCCCGCTGCCACGGGAGGGTAGGACAAAAGATATCATGCAAGTTCTTTTCCATAAGCACGTATGACTATATTCGGAATACATGCCTCCATTACATTGATGAACTGGAGCTAGTTCTGTGTCACCCTATGTTATAACTATTGCATGAGGAATCGCATCCGACATAATTATCCACCACTGATCCAATGCTTATGAGCTTTTCACATATTGATCTCTGCTTAGTTACTTTACCGGTGCCACTGTTACAATTACTACAAAACAACTACTGTTACTTTTGCCACCGTTACCGTTACTTCCATACGACTTTGCTACTAAATACTTTGCTGCAGATATTAAGTTTTACAGGTGAGGTTGAATTGACAACTCAACTGCTGATGACCCACAAGTATAGGGGATCTATCGTAGTCCTTTCGAAAAGTAAGAGTGTCGAACCCAACGAGGAGCAGAAGGAAATGATAAGCGGTTTTCAGCAAGGTATTCTCTACAAGCACTGAAATAATAGGTAACAGATAGTTTTGTGATAAGAAAATTTGTAACGAGCAACAAGTAACAAAAGTAAATAAAGTGCAGCAAGGTGGCCCAATCCTTTTTGTAGCAAAGGACAAGCCTGGACAAACTCTTATATAGGGAAAAGCGCTCCCGAGGACACATGGGAATTATCGTCAAGCTAGTTTTCATCACGTTCATATGATTCGCGTTCGGTACTTTGATAATTTGATATGTGGGTGGACCGGTGCTTGGGTGCTGCCCTTACTTGGACAAGCATCCCACTTATGATTAACCTCTATTGCAAGCATCCGCAACTACAACAAAAGTATTAAGGTAAACCTAACCATAGCATGAAACATATGGATCCAAATCAGCCCCTTACGAAGCAACGCATAAACTAGGGTTTAAGGTTCTGTCACTCTAGCAACCCATCATCTACTTATTACTTCCCAATGCCTTCCTCTAGGCCCAAATAATGGTGAAGTGTTATGTAGTCGACGTTCACATAACACCACTAGAGGATAAACAACATACATCTCATCAAAATATCGAACGAATAGCAAATTCACATGACTACTAATAGCAAGACTTCTCCCATGTCCTCAGGAACAAACGTAACTACTCACAAAGCATATTAATGTTCATAATCAGAGGGGTATTAATATGCATAAAGGATCTGATCATATGATCTTCCACCAGATAAACCAACTAGCATACAAGGAGTAATCAACACTACTAGCAACCTACAGGTACCAATCCCAGACTTGGAGACAAGAATAGGATACAAGAGATGAACTAGGGTTTGAGAGGAGATGGTGCTGGTGAAGATGTTGATGGAGATTGCCCTCTCCCGATGAGAGCAGCGTTGGTGATGACGATGGCGATGATTTCCCCCTCCCGGAGGGAAGTGTCCCCGGCAGAATAGCTCTACCGGAGCCCTAGATTGATTCCGCCTCGTGGCGGCGGAGTCTCGTCCCGAAAGCTTGCTTATGATTTTTCTTCAGACGAAAGACTTCATATACCAGAAGATGGGCACCGGAGGGCCAACAGGGGGCCCACGAGGCAGGGGGGCGCGCCCTGGGGGGTAGGGCGCGCCCCCACCCTCGTGGCCATGTGCCCCCCCAGACGTACTTCTTCCACTCAATATTTTTTATTATTTCCAAAAATAACTTTCGTGGAGTTTCAGGACTTTTGGAGTTGTGCAGAATAGGTCTCTAATATTTGCTCCTTTTCCAGCCCAGAATTCTAGCTGCCGGCATTCTCCCTCCTTATGTAAACCTTGTAAAATAAGAGATAATAGGAATAAGTATTGTGACATAATGTGTAATAACAGCCCATAATGCAATAAATATCGATATAAAAGCATGATGCAAAATGGACGTATCAACTGCTAATACTTGAGAATATTCTTTGGCCCCCCTTGTGTCGAATCAATAAATTTGGGTTGAATACTCTACCCTCGAAAACTATTGCGATCCCCTATACTTGTGGGTTATCAGGAACCCACGCACAGGGCTCCTCGCGTGAACTTGTGGTGTGGGCGGTGGTACCACCACACTCCTGGATCCGCTTCCCGCAGTTTTTCTCCACAGAGATGCCACCGAGGGGGGCACTCGAGCTGTGGTTGCAGCACGCCGAGTGTGACGCCCCGGCGAGGGGGGTGGAGGTTGAGGTCGTCTCCCCGGGCAAGATCTTCATGACCCGCGGATGGGGTGAGGTCGCCCGAGCTTGCCGCACGGAGGGCGCCCTCGCCATCCACTTCGCATACGACGGTGCCTCCATGATGTTCTTCAAGGTATTCAACGGGGAAGGACGCCGCTTGGAGTGCTGCCCTGGAGGGGGCCATCGGGACGGCACAGCGGCAGGAGCCAGGCCCGCCACTGGCCTCGCCGATAGTTCCTCCAACAGCGGCGACGGCGCTTGGGAGTCTAGCGACTCTCCCAAGCCCTACGAGACTCTGGAGACGAGCGACGACAGCTACGCGCCCCCGAGCTCTCGTCATGCCCGAAGCGCAGCGGCGCGTCCGCCCATCGCCGCCGTTGATCTGGATGGGGTTGGCGTCGGCCTCCCGTGGCTCACTGTTGACGATGGCGTCGGCGGCGACGCTTGTAGATAGGGCTCCTAGAAACCTTCTCCTTTTGATCTCTGCGAGGAATCGAGATGAACCCCATGGGGGCGTGTAAAGGATCTGTAGTGTCTTTTATTAATATTGTCCTTATTATGAAGATTTACGATTGCGTGTCTTGCTTCGGCTCAGCCCCCCCTTTCCAACCTCGCGGTAGGTTGGTGCTCTACGCCGACAGGTCCCGGTCCCCAGGTGGGCTGCAGCCGTCGCTGGTATGCCAGGTCGCGATGTCGTGGTCAAGGCCAGGAGGTGAGCGGCCTGAGGTCTAGTAAGAGCTCCTGAGGCGCGATGCTCAAGAGGTCCCCTTTAGTGTGCAAGCAACTACCTGAAGGTAGGAAAGGAAGGTGGCGTCGCCGTAGCAAGGCTGCAGGAGATGGGAATCCTGTGTTGTCGCAGCGCTTGGCTGATTCGAGTGCGAGACTTATCTTAGCGGTCTTGAGTCGATCCCTTGTGCAGCGCCAGATTCGCGCGTCAATAGCCATAGCGTAGCCGGGATAGGACCGGGTGAGCTTCTCCCTCTTTTTCACGCTCTTCTGTGTGCTCTACGTCCTCGGGTCCCGGCCCTCAATTGAGCTCAGCCACCGCTGGTATGCCAGGTCGCTATGCCATGGTCAAGGCCAGGGGGTGAGGGCTGGAGAGCCAGTAAGAGTTCCTGAGTCGTGAAGCTCAACAACCCCCTTTAACGCGCAAGCGAATTGCGTGAAAAAAGGAGCCTGCGGTGCCGCCCGTCGCCAGCCTCCAGAGGTTCCTGCAGGTTAGCGTGAGGGAGAAATGCGGGTCTCAACCGCGCTTGCCGGTCTGCCACTGGTCATTCTGCAACAAGATGAAGGCACCGAGGGCTTGGTGAGGTAATGTGCGCAGGGCGTGCCGCGAGCGAGAGCTCAACCGCTCAGATTTGTCGGTGCTGCAGGGATGGGCCCGAGCACAAGCGTCGTGCCAGTGTGAGTAGCCCCCGCTGCGGGATGAGTAGGGGGCCGCTCGGCAACGTGGGTTGCCGCGATGGGTAACAGGCAAGCAGGTGATAACCATGGTGTCGGGTGGTTGGTGCGACATATGCCAACGGATGGCTTATCATTGTGGGTGCCAATAAGACATCGTCGGTGCCTGGAAACGGGATGAGGCGAAGACATGCACGCCGGCGGATCTTACCCAGGTTCGGGGCTCTCCGAGGAGATAACACCCCTAGTCATGCTCTGCGGGGTCTCCGCGTGATCACTAGATCAAAGAAAGGTAGCTACAATTGCTCCTAGAGCCGTTGGGTTCAATGGAGAAGAAGAACAAGGCTAGCTCTTGCTTCTCTCTATCTCTATGGTGTGTGTGCTGTGTTCAGAAGCTAACCCTTTGCATGGGTGTTCCGGGGGGTTTATATAGGCCTACCCCCCGGGGGTACAATGGTAATCCGACTGGGGGCTGGTCCCAGCCGTCAGTGTCTACGCTCGCCGGCTTCTCCGCCGGCTGTTGGGTCCCGCCGACTGGTGGGTCCCGCCGGCTGCCGGCTTCTTGGTCGACAGGCCGGCCCCACCCCCAGGGTCTTGTCGGTGGCTGCTTACTGTAGCCTCGTCTCTGATGACGAGGGCTTTGTCGAGGTAAGCGTGGCTACAGTGGGCCGCCTCGGGGGCTCTCACTGTAGCCTTACCTCGTCTTGTCTCCTTAATGGGGCTCCTGCTTCGAGGAAGGGAGTAGCCGGCTTCTGGGGGCCGGCTACGCCCTTGGCCGACTGGGAAAGGCCAGGCCGCCTTCACGCCTCTCTCTGGCTGAAGGGGCCCGCCGCCCGTGGGCCGTACGGGAGTCTGTCGCGGATGACGTTGAGGCTAGCATGGCTACAGTGCCGAGCCGCACGGGAGACGGCCGTCCCGTACGGCCTCCTGTAGCCATGCCCGCCTCGGGCTTCGGGGGTAGTGGGCCGCACTGTGGCTGCGGAAATGAGCTTTGTCTCCGAAGAGAACATCCATTTTGATCTTGCCGATTGGGGAGCAAGATAGGCCGGGGACGATACCGTGGAAGACGGCGCGGCTCGGCATGAGCTGCTTTGCTTTGATGTTCAGCTTCTCCATGGTATCGCGGTACAGTATGTTGATACTGCTTCCGCCGTCTATCCGGACGTGGGAAAATCTGGCAGCTCGCCTCTCCGTCGCGAGGGTGACGTCCAAGACCATTGCATAGGAGCCAGGCGAAGGCATCACCTCTGGGTGGTCGGCCTGGCTCCAGCTGATCGGCTTCTCTGACCAGTGCATGAACTCGGGGGTGCTGGAGGCGACTGCATTCACCTCTGGGTAGGGGCGCCGGTTGGGGTCGCCAGCCGGCGTCTTGGGAGCCGGAGCAATCACCTTCCCAGAGGCGTCCACTCTCAGCTCGGTCTTCATCGAGGAGTCGGCCGTGGCATACTTGTCCGTGATGATCAGCAACTCATCAAGGGTAGCCGGCTCATCGCAGTGGAGTCGGTGCTTGAGGAGGGTGCCCTCTCGGCACCCGGCGGTGAAGTACTCGATGGCCTGGACCTCGTGCACCCCCTCGCAGGAGTTGCGGAGCTCGGCCCATCGCGTGAGGTAGTCGCGGGTCGACTCGTTGGGCCCTTGGACGCAGAGGGAGAGCTGGCGAGGCTTGGGAGGCCGCTTGTAGGTGCTGGTGAAGTTGCGGACGAAGACTTTGGTGAAGTCCGGCCAACTGTTGATGCTGTAGGGCTTGAGGCTGTTGAGCCATGTGCGCGCCGTGCCTTGCAGCATGAGGGGGACGTACTTCACGGCGACGCGCCGATTGCCGTTGGCTATGCTGACGGTCATGGAGTAGTCGATGAGCCAATCTTCCGGCTTCACTGAGCCGTTGTACTTGGGCGTGTCTCTGGGGAGCGAGAACCCTTTAGGGAAGGGCTCGTCGCGGATGCGGGGGCCAAAGCATGGCGGGCCGACATCGTCTTCTTCTTCTGACGCCAAGGATCGAGCAAGGTGGTCGATCCTGTGGCGGGCGTCGTTCTCGCCGACTCCTTCTCGGCGGCCGAGTCGGTCGCCAAGAGTCGGGTGTGTGATAGGCGGCGGAGTGAGGCGTCTTTCTCTTCGAGGTGGGGGAGGGGGCAGATTCCCTTGGTGCTCTACTGCTCGAGGGCGGCCCTCCGCATCGCGCTCGATGGTGATGCGAGTCCGGCTGCGGCTAGCAGCCGGCTCCTTGTCTTTCTTCTGGCGTGCGCCGCTCGTAGTCGGCGAGCGGGACGTCGCGGCGTGCTCCCGGCGCGGGGGATGACTATCAGCACGGGCGCCGGCTTCGTGCTGTTCTGCAGCCGCGTCGATCAGCTACTGGATCCGTCTTGTCATGTAGGGGAGCTCGTCGGCTCCCAGCCCATTGAGCTCTTCTGCGGCCGCCTGGGCGGCTCGCAAATTCTCGAGCGGGGTGGCGTAGACGGGGCGATCTGCCCCCAGCATGCTGGCGACGGCCGCGCCGCGCTTCTGGACGAAGCCGGCTCGGCACGGGCCGCTAGGCGGCGGCGTACCGAAGGCGGCGCGGTCGACTTCGCGCTGGTGGGCCTCGGTGAGGCGTCTCATGGAGGCTATCTTCTGGCCCTCTACGATGAGGGCGAGGCGGCGTGCCTCCAGGGTCTCGGCGTCGGCGTCGGCCGGGATGGGGACGGAGAGGTCGTGCATCGCCGCTTGCAGGGCGTCGTGGGCGTTCTCGCCCGAGTTGGCGACGTGGCTGATGACCAACACTTCGGTGACAGCGCTGCTGCCGCTGTCAGCTCGAGGGAGGGGGTCGTCGAAGACCACCACGTCGGAGGGGTAGGCGTCAAGCGATGCGGTGTCGGAGTCGACAAGCATCGGGTCGGTGGAGCCGACCGACTCCACATCCGCAGCAGGCTCGCTGGAGACGTGAAGTTGGTCGAGGAGGCTGACGAGGCGGCTCTCGGGGTAGTCCGTGCCTGCGTCGGACGCAGGCTCGTCGGAGATCCGAGTCTCGCCGAGCAGATCGGCGAGGCAGCTCGCTGCGCAGGCGTCGTCGACGCCTTGCAGCGCGTCGAGGCAAACGCCATCGGGCGCAGCAGGCTGGCTGCGTTCGCGGGGGAGGAAGAGGGTTCCCGTCCAGAACAGGTCTCCGGACGACGGTGCGCCTGGCCCCACGGTGGGCGCCAAATGTCGGGTGGTTGGTGCGACATATGCCAACGGATGGCTTATCATTGTGGGTGCCAATAAGACATCGCCGGTGCCTGGAAACGGGATGAGGCGAAGACATGCACGCCGGCGGATCTTACCCAGGTTCGGGGCTCTCCGAGGAGATAACACCCCTAGTCCTGCTCTGCGGGGTCTCCGCATGATCACTAGATCAAAGAAAGGTAGCTACAATTGCTCCTAGAGCCGTTGGGTTCAATGGAGAAGATAACAAGGCTAGCTCTTGCTTCTCTCTATCTCTATGGTGTGTGTGCTGTGTTCAGAAGCTAACCCTTTGCATGGGTGTTCCGGGGGGTTTATATAGGCCTACCCCCCGGGGGTACAATGGTAATCCGACTGGGGGCTGGTCCTAGCCATCAGTGTCTACGCTCGCCGGCTTCTCCGCCGGCTGTTGGGTCCCGCCGACTGGTGGGTCCCGCCGGCTGCCGGCTTCTTGGTCGACAGGCTGGCCCCACCCCCCAGGGTCTTGTCGGCGGCTGCTTACTGTAGCCTCGTCTCTGATGACGAGGGCTTTATCGAGGTAAGCGTGGCTACAGTGGGCCGCCTCGGGGGCTCTCACTGTAGCCTTACCTCGTCTTGTCTCCTTAATGGGGCTCCTGCTTCGAGGAAGGGAGTAGCCGGCTTCTGGGGGCCGGCTACGCCCTTGGCCGACTGGGAAAGGCCAGGCCGCCTTCACGCCTCTCTCTGACTGAAGGGGCCCGCCGCCCGTGGGCCATACGGGAGTCTGTCGCAGATGACGTTGAGGCTAGCATGGCTACAGTGCCGAGCCGCACGGGAGACGGCCGTCCCGTACGGCCTCCTGTAGCCATGCCCGCCTCGGGCTTCGGGGGTAGTGGGCCGCACTGTGGCCACACCCTGTCTTGTCAACGTTATGTGGGAGTAGCTTTGGTGGTTGTGGTCTCGGACGGCTTCTTGGAGTCGGTGTTCTTGGAGGCTGGCTCCTTGGAGTCGGCCACCCCGAGGTTGTCTTGGGGAGGGAGGTCGCTTGAGGCCGGGCCGCCTTCCATGAGTCGGCTTCAGAGGTAGCCGGCCAGGGAAGGGGGTCCAATGCTTGGAGCATTGGGAGGCCCAAAGGCCTGATAATTTTTCTGAAGAACCAGGGGTAGTCGGTTAGGCTACCCGTGGCCAATTACTCCGACAGTAGTCCCCGAAGCTGATTGGGCTTCGAGGTTGAGTAGGAGTTGAGAAGCTCGATCAGCTTCCCATTTTAGCAAGCCGGCAGCTGGGAGCCGGCCTTGGTCAGGCACGCCGCCTGAGTCGGAATCTTCCGGAGTCGGAGGGCGGGAGCCCGCTAGTGCGTGCACCGGGCCGCGGGCCGGCCACTGGCCGTCTGCGAACCACGTGGCCCGGCTTGGCCGGAAAGCCTGCTAGCCCACGCTCGTGACGGGACGTCGCCGCAGGGAGGGGGCCCGCTACGTCCGCGCCCTGGCCCAGGCGTGGATTGTCTACATCCCGAAACCGCCCGCACGTCCCGTGCGGCAGTTTTGGCTCGCATTTATGCGCAATAATCGCGGGGCGTGGGGGGAATGGGTGCAGTTAATCCCACGTCTTCCCCCCACGTCCGGCCTATTCGGCCTCGCCTCTCGAAGCTATAAGTAGGGGGAGGTGGAGGGTGGCAGGCCCTCGCACGCTCCTCCTACTTCCACCGTCTTCTTCGCTCGCCGTTTCTTGCAACAGCGCCTCGCCGCCGCGCTCTTCCGCCGCACGTTCCTCCGCCGCCGCGCTAGTTTCTGCCATGCCTCCCGCCACGGAGCAGCATGGTGGGGATTGGGATGGCTCCAACGTCCACGACGACCACGTCGAGTTTGTCTGTAACACGCGGCGGCTGCCCGGCGCGGACAAGGTGGAGGTCCGCCTCGCGCCGGCGAAGGAAATCACGCCGGAGCCGCAGGAGGGCGAGCGGGTGGTCTTCCGCTCGCACTTCTTGCGCGGCATCGGCCTTCCAGTGAGCGCCTTCTTCCGCTCCTGGCTCGAATTCTATCAACTCCAGCCGCACCACCTCACCCCGAATGCGGTGGTGCTGCTGTCGGCCTTCGTCACCCTGTGCGAGGGCTACCTTGGCGTCCTCCCCACCCTCGAGCTCTGGGGGGAGTTCTTCCAGACCAAGCTGGGCACGCGCAGGTAGGGCGTGCCGGCTCAGACTGGCGCCTTCATCGCGTCGCGGAGGTCGGTCGCCGACAACCCCTTCCCCGTCATCCCGCTAATCCAATCGGTGAAGAAGTGGCAGAAGTCGTACTTCTACGTGCGGAACATCGCCCCACGGGGCGACTACATCAACCTGTCGGCTTACGTAGCCGGCCCACCGGCGGGCAGGCTGCCCCAGTGGTCCTTCCGGGCTGTGACTCTGACGCCGGCCGGGTCCGCAGCCGTCGCCCGAGTGCGAGTGATGACCCAGTCGGAGGGCTTGACGGGGGCTGACCTTCTGGCCGCCTTCGTCACGCGCCGGGTTCTTCCGCTCCAGAGCCGTCCTCATCTGATCTGTCAGATGAGCGGCCCGCTCGATCCGAGCCGGATGTGCACCAAGGATATGCCGCACGAGGAGGTCGCCTATATGGTGAACTACCTTGCGAATTGCAAGCTCTCCGAAGAGTGGCAATTCGGCAAGGAGCCATACAGCCGAGCCAATCCACCGCCCACGGTATGCTCTCCCTGTGTCTTCTTTTTCTCTCAACTTCGTTGCCGAGTTCCTCTTGGCCGACTCTAACTTAGTCGGCTTGTTCTTTGACAGAGTCCTCTTCTTCGGCCGGCCGGCGGGTCAGACACGGAGCATCGATTCGTCCCCGACCGGACGGAACACGATCTGGAGGACACCGACCTAGGGGCGGCCAGCATGGACGACAACATCGAGCCGGGTGGCGGCCAAGCTGGCGGCGAAGCAGGCGGCTCCGGGCTAGGAGTCACCTTCGACGACTGGCCGGACGACGACGAAGCCGAGGTCGTCCCGCGCCGCCAGTCGGCTTCTGGGCGCGGCGCGGGCTCCTCCGCTGCACCGCCTGCTCGGGGCGGAGGGCAGAAGCGTCGCGCCCCCCAGGGTCTGTTCGGCAGCCGAACGAAGAAGCCCAGAGGCGGGGCGGCAGCCACCAGGCGGGAGGAGGCGGCCGCAAAGGCGGCTCGCTTCCGCAAGACGGTGAAGCAACCGCAGACCGTGTCGGCGTAAGTTCACTTTCTTTCGTATACTCTTTTTTCTTTCTTTTCTTTGGTGGTTCCTGAAACCTTGTCTTTTTTCTCCAAATGATCAGAGCTCCGTTGTCGCTTGAGCGGGCGGCGGACGGCTCCGTCGTCGAGTCGCCGAGGGGCTCTGGGAGCAACACCCGCCGCGTGGACCCCCGTGCGGACCTTCAGGAGGCGACAGAAAGGAATGCGCGGGAGGCGTGGGCGGAGCGAGAGGCGCGGGAGGCGGAGGCACGGAGGGCGGACGCCGCCCAGGCGGCACGGGAGGAGGAGGCGGCGAAGGCACTCGCCGATGCCGCAGCCAGGGCTCAAGCAGAGGCTGCGGCCACGGCGGCGGCGGGGGAGGTTTTGATGGTCACCCCGCTGCGCGTCATGGCGCCTGGGGACATGGAGCCCTCGCCAGAGGGAGCCAGCGGCGACCAACCAGGGCTGGGGGGAAGCAACGACGTCATCATCCTGGAGAGGGTGCCGGTGCCGACCCCGCCAGCTGGGGCGGCTCAAGGCGGCCGGCCTGATCCGCCGCCTGCACAGTCGGCGGGGGGCGAGCCGACCGCGAGGGCTGAGATGGCGGTCCGGATTCCGTCGAGCTGGCGCGCGGGGAAGGCCGCGTCGGAGCCACAGAAGGCCGCGTCGGAGCCGCAGCCGGCCGTGGGCTCCAGCTCGTGGGCCCAGGATTCGGAGGCGGCCAGCGCTACCTCGGGGTGGACGCCAGGCGGAGGGACGGCCGTGGTGAACGTGGCTGCACAGGACGTCCGGACCCGGCTCCAGGGCCAAGCTGCGGCGCTGAGGCAGTTCACCGACGAGTTCCTCGCGACGCGGGCGGCCATCCGGGTTAGTATTCCCATCTTGCTTCTTCTTGATCTTGATTTCTTCTTGATCTTGATTTCTTCCGTGGGGGCGCGTCAGCGCACCCACTTGGTGTAGTCCCCGAGTTCCGAGTCGGCTGCTGAGCAGGCGGCTTGGAACTTCTTGGTAGATTTGCCTTTGCTATTTTTGTTCTTACTTCGGTCTTCTGTCCATCTTGCAGGACTACCACAACCTTCGAGTGGCTGCCTTCAACTCCCAGGCTCGGGAGCTGACTCAGAAGACCGCCGACCTTACTGAGAGCCGAGGTACGTGCTTTGTTCTTTATCTCATGTGGGGGCGCGTCAGCGCCCCCACTGGGTGTAGTCCCTGAGATTCGAGCCGACTGCTGAGCAGTCGGGTCGGATCTTCCTTGATGACTTCTTCTTACTGTTCTTTCTTCTTCTGCCGTCTCTGCAGCAGCCAACGCCAGTCTGAGGGCACAACTGGGAGAGTCTCAGACTTCCCTTCGCGCCAAGGATGCCGAGCTCGCCGCCTTGGTGCAGGAACGCGACCGCCTGGCCAAGAAGTTGGCCGACCAGGAGGAAAGCCACAAGGCGGCACTGAAGGCTGCGCAGGACCGCGAAGCCACTCCCCAGGCCGTGTTCGAGACGGAGGCGGCTGGCTGGGCTGAGGCCAGGCAGACTCTGATCTCTGGCTACGGCCAGATCAAAGATCTAGTTGACGGTAAGCTGCCTACCTCTCCGTCCTTTCTTGCTGTCTGCCACTTTGGCTTGTTTTCTGATTTTGGTGTTCTTTTCTTCCTTTCTTCTTTCTTGCGCAGAGTATTTCCCTGGCTATTCTACTGCCGCCAACCAGACCATCGAGGCCCGTCGCCAAGCGCGAAGGCAGGCTGGCTTTGAAATCTCGCCAACCGCCGGCCGCTCGCTGGAGGAACAGCTTCTGGCGATCCAGGCCCGCATCCAGCCGGCTCACTGACTGCTCCGCCGGCTTCAGCGAGCTGGGGCGCAAGTCTTGGCCGCCCTCTGGCCCGGCCAAGTGGTTCCTCGCACCCCCAGTCGGACTGCCGACTGGCTGGAGGTGGCAGTCGGCCGCTTCGAAGCTTGGAAGGCCTCGGCGGCTCGCTCCGGTGCCAGGCGGGCGCTGGAGTTCGTCAAGGCCTGGTATCCCGGCCTGAGCCTGGACCAGCTGGCTACCTGGCGGCAGCAAGCCGACACGGAGCTGGAGCCGGCGTGGCCGGCCATCATCCGGCGGGCTTCGGCAATCGCCGACTACACTGACACCAGCGTCTTCGCCCCCGAGGTGGACGACAACGGTGTCACCCAGCCGGAGGAGTGGTTCGGTCTGAACCCGGCGGACGGCGAAGACTCGGCGGAGGAGATCGACTCTAGCGACGAGGGTGAAGAAGAGGACCAGGAGGGTGAAGACGCCGAGCCGGCTGGTGGAGCAGCCGGCCAGCCTCAGCCTGACCGTACCTCCAGCACTACGTCACGCGCGAGTGCGTCCCCTGCCGTAGGTGGTGATCAGGCCGAGACCCGCTAAGCGGCCACTCCTTCAGCCGGCGAGGCCGCCTTCACCGACCAGCTTGGCCTCCACGTAGCGCCTTAGTTTGCCGTCTTTTGTTTTCCTGTCTTGTTACTTTTGGAACAATGTTTGGTTAAGTCTGCACAATTCCACCCACTGGGTGTATTCGAAGTTATGTCTGTTGCCAACCCGTTGGGGGCTCTATGTGTATATATAACTTATGCATGCATTTGGCCTTTCCTCGTGCTTTGCTTTTTATCCTTCTGCTGTTTCCTTTGCTGCCCTCCCTTGGATGCCGCCTCCCCAGTCCAACAGATGCTCGGCAATCTGAAGTTGGAGGAGTGCTTGGCCGATGGGGGGGGAGTACTTTAGCTTTACTGGACTAAAGCTAAGTTTTTAGGAAGCCAGCCAGCCGGCTGTTCTGGCAGCCGGCAGGCATGTTTGGAGGCCGTCTCTTTGCTATATAGGTTCGTTGTTCCTTAGCCATTTTTCGTGTGGGCGTCCTTTCTGCCTCGCCTCTTGCTAGTCGGACAGTCGGTTCTTCGAGCTGCGACTTTCAACAAGAGGGGACTTGGGAGCCGGCACACTACTTTTCTGACTTCAGGTAGAACTTTCAATATAGCTCAAGGCGGCCAGTACCCGGGCCGACTAGTCGAACCCGGTGCCACACAGGAATTCAAATGTAATAATACATTCATGGATATGACACTTGTCATTCATAGATAAACAAAGGCAGTCCCCGAGTACTGTTCGGGGGGCCTGTTGGTTTGTACTTAATACAAAAGGGGTAGCATGATACATACTGCTTTTCAACTGTAAAATCGTCTTAGGAGGTTTGCGTTCCACGGTCGCTCCGACTCCTTGCCGGGGTCGTCTCTCTTGCGTGCTCTTGGTTTTTGCGCGTCGATCAAGTAGTAGGAGTCGTTGCCGAGTGCCTTGCTGACGACGAAGGGGCCTTCCCAAGGGGCCGAGAGCTTGTGCTGGCCGGCTGTTCGCTGGATCAGCCGGAGCACAAGGTCGCCCTCTTGGAAGGATCTTGGCTTGACCTTGCGATTGTAGTAGCGACGCAGCCCTTGCTGGTAGATGGCGGACCGGCTGAGTGCTAACAGCCGGCCTTCTTCCAGTAGGTCGACGCCGTCCTCTCGTGCTTCCTTGGCCTCCTCCTCCATGTACATGGTGATCCAAGGCGAGTCGAACTCGATGTTTGTTGGGATGACGGCCTTGGAACCGTACACAAGGAAGAATGGAGTGAAGCCGGTTGACTTGTTGGGTGTAGTGCGCAGACTCCAAAGGACAGCCGGCAGCTCATCGAGCCAGCAGCCGGCCGATCATTCCAGTGGTACCACCAGTCGGGGCTTGATGCCGGAGAGGATGAGTCCATTTGCTCGCTCGACCTGGCCGTTTGACTGCGGGTGGGCAACGGACGCTAAGTCCAGTCGGATGCCCTGCGTCGCGCAGAAACGTGCCAGTGCTCCTTTGGCGAAGTTCGTGCCGTTGTCGGTGATGATATTGTGCGGCACGCCGTACCGAGTAGTGATGTCGGTGATGAATGTCACGGCAGTCGGCCCGTTCAGCTTCTTAATCGGCTTTGCTTCGATCCACTTTGTGAACTTGTCCACAGCGACCAGTAGATGTGTCAAGCCGCCGCGGGCTGTCTTGAAAGGGCCCACCATGTCCAGTCCCCAGACGGCAAAAGGCCAGGTGAGGGGAATGGTCTTGAGTGCAGAAGCCAGCAGGTGTTGCTTGGAGCTAAAAACTTGGCATCCTCTGCAGCTCTTGACTATTTCTTTAGCATCCTCCAAGGCAGTCGGCCAGAAGAAACCATGGCGGAAAGCCTTGGCCACAAGTGATCTTGAGGCTGCATGGTGGGCGCATTCGCCTTGGTGGATGTCTTTGAGGATTGCCACTCCTTTTTCTGGCTCGACACAACGCTGGAAGACTCCAGTGATGCTGCGCTTCACAAGCTCTCTGTTGATTATTGTATATGCTGCGGCTCGTCGTTGCACTAGTCTTGCTGAGATCTCATCAGCCGGCAGCTCTCTGCTGACTAGGAACTTGAGGATGGGCTGGGCCCATGAGGGAGCTGTGACTTCTTCTTCTGTTAATGTAGCCACCATGACTCGGGTGGGTGGGTTGGGTGAGTCGGCCACTGCTTCTTGTGTCGTTGTAGTCCCCGGGCCGACTGCTGCAGTCCCCGGGCCGGGTTCTGAAGTCCCCGGGTCGGGTGCGACTACGGCAGTCCCCGGGCCAGTTGTCGAAGTCCCCGTGCCGTCTGCGGGATTTCTCTAGTCGGATCCGGCTGTATCTGGCGCGGGCGGTACGAAGATGGAATCCGACTCTGGAGACGGCTTGAGGAGGCGCTGGAGGGAGACGCCAGTCGGTATGGCTTGTCGGGTGGAGCCGATCCGTGCTAGGGCATCTGCTTGGTCGTTGTCGGCCCTTGGTACGTGAAGGAACTCGCACCATTCGAAGTATCCGCTTATCTGCTGGACGAGGAAACGATAGCTCGCCATGTTCGCGTCCTTGGCGTCCCAGTCGCCAGATGATTGCTGGACCACCAAGTCTGAGTCGCCGTAGCACAGGATCCGGCGTATGCCGAGTTCTTTGGCTAGCCGGAGCCCATGTACGAGCGCCTCGTACTCGGCCACGTTGTTGGAGGCGGCGAAATGGATCTGCAGCGTGTACTTGAGCTTGTCGCCTTTGGGAGAGGTGAGGACGATGCCGGCTCCCAAGCCGGTGCGCATCTTGGACCCGTCAAAGTGCATCCGCCAATGGGTAGAGTCGGGAGCCGGCGGTAGGTACTGGGTCTCGGCCCAGTCGACGAGGAAGTCGGCCAATGCTTGCGACTTGATGGCGATGCGGGGTTGGTAGAAGATTGTGTAGGGCGCCAATGCAATGGCCCATTTTGCCACCCGGCCGGATGCATCCCGGCTGCCTATGATCTCGGCGAGCGGGGCAGTGCATACGACCGTGATGGGGTGCTCTTGGAAGTAGGGCTTCAGTTTCTTGGCAGCGAAGTACACCCCATAGCACATCTTCTGGTAGTGCGGGTAGTTTTGCTTAGAGCTGGATAGCACTTCGCTGAGATAGTACACCGGCCTCTGGACTAGCTGGGCTCGGCCTTCCTCCGGGCGCTGGACCACAACAACAGTGCTGACGACTCGGCTAGTCGCGGCGATGTAGACGAGCATGGGCTCCTTTTCAGCCGGCGCAGCCAGGACAGGCGGAGTGGTCAGCATTTTCTTCAACTCATGGAGGGCTTGGTCGGCTTGATCATTCCACTCGAAGTGAGTGGACTTCTTCATGAGTCGGTACAGGGGGAGAGCCTTCTCGCCTAGTCGGCTGATAAAACGATTCAGGGATGCTAAAGAACCAGTGAACTTCTGCACATCTCGCAGCTTGGTGGGAATCTCCATCCTCTCGATGGCCTTGATCTTGACGGGGTTGCATTCGATGCCGCGCTCGGAGACCAGGAAGCCCAATAGCTGGCCGGCTGGCACTCCGAACACGCACTTCTCAGGATTGAGCTTGATTTGGAATCGGCGCAAGTTGGCGAATGTTTCTTTCAGGTCTTCCAGCAAGGTACCGCGCTTCTCTGTCTTCACCACAATGTCGTCTACATAGACGTGGGCATTTCTGCCGAGTTGTTTCAAGAGGCATTTCTGCATGCAACGCTGAAAAGTGGCACCGGCATTTCTCAAGCCGAATGTCATTGTCAGGTAGCAGAAAGCTCCAAAGGGTGTGATGAAGGCAGTCTTCAGGCGGTCAGCCGGGTCCAACTTGATCTGATGGTACCCTGAGTATGCATCCAAAAAACTTAACAGCTCGCATCCGGCTGTGGAGTCTATTACTTGGTCAATCCGCGGCAGAGCAAACGGATCCTTTGGGAAGACCTTGTTCAAACTGGTGTAGTCTATACACATACGCCACTTGTTATTCTTCTTCAGAACCAGAACTGGGTTGGCAAGCCATTCTGGAAAGAACACTTCCATGATAAAGCCAGCGGCAAGGAGCCGGGCTATCTCTTCTCCCACGATTCTTCGCTTCTCTTCGGACAGTCGGCGGAGGGGTTGCTTGACCGGCTTCGCATCAGCTCGGACATGTAGCTTGTGCTCGGCGAAATCCTTCGGGACACCCGGCATGTCCTTTGGGAACCATGCAAAGATGTCTCGATTCTCACGGAGGAAGTCGACGAGCTCGCCTTCCTATTTACTGTCCAAGTTCGCCCCAATGACAGCGAACCTCTCCGGGTTCTCCGGGTCCAGAGGTATCTTCCTCGTCTCTTTGTTTAGGCTGGAAGGAGCCCTGTGCATCACAATCCTTGGGGTTGGGGGACAAGGCCGGCTGCTTGCCGGCCATGGCCACAACCCGTTCCAACATCTTCTTCTCTTCTGCCACCACGAGGGACTCGGCCAGCCGGCTACTGGCCATGGTGCACTCGATGGACTTCTTATAGTCGCCAGCTACCGTGATGATCCCCTTCGAGCTCAGCATCTTCATCTTCAGGTAGGTGTAGTGGGGCACAGCCATGAACTTGGCCAAAGCAGGTCGGCCAAGCAGTGCATGATTGGGGCTCTCCAAAGCCACTACCTCGAACCATATTGCTTCTCGGCGGAAATGAGCTTTGTCTCCGAAGAGAACATCCATTTTGATCTTGCCGATTGGGGAGCAAGACAGGCCGGGGACGATACCGTGGAAGACGGTGCGGCTCGGCATGAGCTGCTTTGCTTTGATGTTCATCTTCTCCATGGTATCGCGGTACAGTATGTTGATACTGCTTCCGCCGTCTATCAGGACGCGGGAAAATCTGGCAGCTCGCCTCTCCGTCGCGAGGGTGACGTCCAAGACCATTGCATAGGAGCCAGGCGAAGGCATCACCTCTGGGTGGTCGGCCTGGCTCCAGCTGATCGGCTTCTCTGACCAGTGCATGAACTCGGGGGTGCTGGAGGCGGCTGCATTCACTTGTTGATGCTGTCGGCGTCGGCTGCGCTTGTCGTCGGCTTGACTGGTGAAGACGACGTAGGCGGCATGCTCTTCGGGGAATTCGTCTTGGATGGCGCCGACTGCCGGCCGACCCGCCGGCTGCTGGGGGGCTGGAGGCGGCGGGCCGGGAGGCGGAGGCGGCAGCATCCCCTCGCCCTTGGTGATGCGGGTGAGCCAATGGCATTTCCGGGTTGTGTGGTTGGACGGCTTCGCGCCGCTGTGGAACTTGCAAGGGGCATCAAGAGCCTGCTCGTAGGAGAAAGCCGGCTGCCAGGGCGGCCGACCACCCTTCTTCTTGGGAGCGGGCCGTTCTTCGGGTTGCTCGTCCTCAACTGTGGCCACCTGCCGACTGGAGGAAGTCGGCATGGGGGCCTTGCGCTTGTGGTCATTCTGGTAGGGGCGCCAGTTGGGGTCGCCAGCCGGCGTCTTGGGAGCCGGAGCAATCACCTTCCCAGAGGCGTCCACTCTCAGCTCGGTCTTCATCGAGGAGTCGGCCGTGGCATACTTGTCCGCGATGATCAGCAACTCATCAAGGGTAGCCGGCTCGTCGCAGAGGAGTCGGTGCTTGAGGAGGGTGCCCTCTCGGCACCCGGCGGTGAAGTACTCGATGGCCTGGACCTCGTGCACCCCCTCGCAGGAGTTGTGGAGCTCGGCCCATCGCGTGAGGTAGTCGCGGGTCGACTCGTTGGGCCCTTGGACGCAGAGGGAGAGCTGGCGAGGCTTGGGAGGCCGCTTGTAGGTGCTGGTGAAGTTGCGGACGAAGACTTTGGTGAAGTCCAGCCAACTATTGATGCTGTAGGGCTTGAGGCTGTTGAGCCATGTGCGCGCCGTGCCTTGCAGCATGAGGGGGACGTACTTCACGGCGACGCGCCGATTGCCGTTGGCTATGCTGACGGTCGTGGAGTAGTCGATGAGCCAATCTTCCGGCTTCACTGAGCTGTTGTACTTGGGCGTGTCTCTGGGGAGCGAGAACCCTTTAGGGAAGGGCTCGTCGCAGATGCGGGGGCCAAAGCATGGCGGGCCGACATCGTCTTCTTCTTCTGACGCCAAGGATCGAGCAAGGCGGTCGATCCTGTGGCGGGCGTCGTTCTCGCCGACTCCTTCTCGGCGGCCGAGTCGGTCGCCAAGAGTCGGGTGTGTGATAGGCGGCGGAGTGAGGCGTCTTTCTCTTGGAGGCGGGGGAGGGGGCAGATTCCCTTGGTGCTCTACTGCTCGAGGGCGGCCCTCCGCGTCGCGCTCGATGGTGATGCGAGTCCGGCTGCGGCTAGCAGCCGGCTCCTTGTCTTTCTTCTGGCATGCGCCGCTCGTAGTCGGCGAGCGGGACGTCACAGCATGCTCCCGGCGCGGGGGATGACTATCAGCACGGGCGCCGGCTTTGTGTCGTTCTGCAGCCGCGTCGATCAGTTGCTGGATCCGTCTTGTCGTGTAGGGGAGCGTCGGCTCCCAGCCCATTGAGCTCTTCTGCGGCCGCCTGGGCGGCTTGCAAATTCTCGAGCGGGGTGGCATAGACGGGGCGATCTGCCCCCAGCATGCTGGCGACGGTCGCACCGCGATTCTGGACGAAGCCGGCTCGGCACGGGCCGCTAGGCGGCGGCGTACCGAAGGCGGCACGGTCGACTTCGCGCTGGTGGGCCTCGGTGAGGCGTCTCATGGAGGCTATCTTCTGGCCCTCCGTGATGAGGGCGAGGCGGCGTGCCTCCAGGGTCTCGGCGTCGGCGTCGGCCGGGATGGGGACGGAGAGGTCGTGCATCGCCGCTTGTAGGGCGTAGTGGGCGTTCTCGCCCGAGTTGGCGACGTGGCTGATGACCAACACTTCGGTGACAGCGCTGCTGCCGCTGTCAGCTCGAGGGAGGGGGTCGTCGAAGACCACCACGTCGGAGGGGTAGGCGTCAAGCGATGCGGTGTCGGAGTCGACAAGCATCGGGTCGATGGAGCCGACCGACTCCACATCCGCAGCAGGCTCGCTGGAGACGTGAAGTTGGTCGAGGAGGCTGACGAGGCGGCTCTCGGGGTAGTCCGTGCCTGCGTCGGACGCAGGCTCGTCGGAGATGCGAGGCTCGCCGAGCAGATCGGCGAGGCAGCTCGCTGCGCACGCGTCGTCGACGCCTTGCAGCGTGTCGAGGCAAACGCCATCGGGCGCAGCAGGCTGGCTGCGTTCACGGGGGAGGAAGAGGGTTCCCGTCCAGAACAGGTCTCCGGACGACGGTGCGCCTGGCCCCACGGTGGGCGCCAAATGTCGGGTGGTTGGTGCGACATATGCCAATGGATGGCTTATCATTGTGGGTGCCAATAAGACATCGCCGGTGCCTGGAAACGGGTTGAGGCGAAGACATGCACGCCGGCGGATCTTACCCAGGTTCGGGGCTCTCCGAGGAGATAACACCCCTAGTCCTGCTCTGCGGGGTCTCCGCATGATCACTAGATCAAAGAAAGGTAGCTACAATTGCTCCTAGAGCCGTTGGGTTCAATGGAGAAGATGAACAAGGCTAACTCTTGCTTCTCTCTATCTCTATGGTGTGTGTGCTGTATTCAGAAGCTAACCCTTTGCAAGGGTGTTCCGGGGGGTTTATATAGGCCTACCCCCCGGGGGTACAATGGTAATCCGACTGGGGGCTGGTCCCAGCCGTCAGTGTCTACGCTCGCCGGCTTCTCCGCCGGCTGTTGGGTCCCGCCGACTGGTGGGTCCCGCCGGCTGCCGGCTTCTTGGTCGACAGGCCGGCCCCACCCCCCAGGGTCTTGTCGGCGGCTGCTTACTGTAGCCTCGCCTCTGATGACGAGGGCTTTGTCGAGGTAAGCGTGGCTACAGTGGGCCGCCTCGGGGGCTCTCACTGTAGCCTTACCTCGTCTTGTCTCCTTAATGGGGCTCCTGCTTCGAGGAAGGGAGTAGCCGGCTTCTGGGGGCCGGCTACGCCCTTGGCCGACTGGGAAAGGCCAGGCCGCCTTCATGCCTCTCTCTGGCTGAAGGGGCCCGCCGCCCGTGGGCCGTACGGGAGTCTGTCGCGGATGACGTTGAGGCTAGCATGGCTACAGTGCCGAGCCGCACGGGAGATGGCCGTCCCGTACGGCCTCCTGTAGCCATGCCCGCCTTGGGCTTCGGGGGTAGTGGGCCGCACTGTGGCCACACCCTGTCTTGTCACCGTTATGTGGGAGTAGCTTTGGTGGTTGTGGTCTCGGCCGGCTTCTTGGAGTCGGTGCTCTTGGAGGCCGGCTCCTTGGAGTCGGCCACCCCGAGGTTGTCTTGGGGAGGGAGGTCGCTTGAGGCCGGGCCGCCTTCCATGAGTCGGCTTCAGAGGTAGCCGGCCAGGGAAGGGGGTCCAATGCTTGGAGCGTTGGGAGGCCCAAAGGCCTGATAATTTTTCTGAAGAACCAGGGGTAGTCGGTTAGGCTACCCGTGGCCAATTACTCCGACACATGGAAAGACTCAAGCAAAGATGCAGGTTAGCTCAGATAGATGCAAGAACGATACATGCCACTGGGACGGACGCGAGCGGCCTGGGGAAGATGCAGCCCGAGGGGCGCTCCGAGTACAGTAAGCTAAAGATGCAAAAGGATACATGCCGCAGGGATGGACCCGTGCGGCTTGGGGATAATGCCGCCCGAGGGGCGCCCCAACTGAATGAACTCGAAAGAGTCACCTGATACCGTAGCTGGAGCGATGTTCGAGTAGCCGAAGATGCATGCCAAAGAGTTGTTCCTCACGAGCCGCCAGGGTCCTGAGCCTTGGGAGGCTTCGCGAGCCCTGGTGGCTCCTGGAGAACCGTCGTGATCTCCTCCAAGACGGCGTGATGTCTGGCCTCCTGAGCCGCCAGGATGCTCCGCAGATGGCGCTGGAAGGTGACAGCCGCGTTCGGCAAGCCGAATGGCATGCGAGCGTAGCTATGGGGTGGACCCTCGCACCGTCCAATGCGCGAAGGCCAGAAACATCCCTGAGATATGGCCCTATTGAGCCCTGGGATGTCAACGCAGACGCGCAGCCCACCGGGAGCTGCGTTGGGTGGTGGGCAGCGGTGGCCACGTATGGTCCTTTCTTCTTGAAGCTCCTGGATCGCCTTGGTGATGAACTCCCGAGCACTAGGCGCTCCACGCCTCATGCATTCTTGAGGGAAACATGCAGCGAAGCACGCCTCCACGTGGTGCCCGAGCGCCTCCCTCGTGACGTTGGCTAGGTCTGAGACCCTCCAGAAGAGAGCCCCCGAGCCCCGCCTGAGGAGGGCGCCGGGCACGCCTTCCTGTGTGAGGGAGGGAGGCGCCCCGACTGCGGGCGCAAATCCTGAGGTGGTGCCGCTGGAAACGCTGCTTTCATGAGGTCCTGGGTGGAGCAGCTACTTCTTCTTCCTGGGGATGGCCTCAGGAGGGTACATGGTGCCTTCGTTGTCGGGGTTTTCGACTGCTGCAGCCTGGTAGGCGCGCTCGAGGGAGCACACCGCATCTCTTTCTTCACATGGAACCGTGATGATGCCGCCGCTCCCTAGCATCTTGAGGACGTTGTAGCCGTGGTGGGTCACTACCATAAACTTGGCCAGGGCTAGATACACAAGGATGGCGTTGTACGGCAGGTGGATGTGGGCGACGTCAAAGTCGACGAGCTTGGTGCGGTAGTTGTCACGCTGGCCGAAGGTCACAGGGAGGCGAACCTGCCGTATCAGGGTGGTGGAGCCGTCGGTCACTCTTGAGAAGGGCTTAGTAGGCTGCAGCTGATCGTATGGCACTTGAAGGCTGTCGAATGTCTCGACGGACAGGACATTGAGCCCTGCGCCACCGTCGATGAGGGTCTTGGTGACTTGGACGTTGCTGATGACGGGCGAGCAGAGCATCGGGAGGACCCCAGCTGTTGCCGCGCACTTGAGCTGGTCTGATGAGCTGAAGGTGATGGTGCACTTGGACCACCTGAGCAGGCGTGTGGCCTCAAGCCCTGGAAGGGCCGTGTTCACCTCATGAGCAAACTGCTTGAAGATACGCTGAGAGGCTGAGGCTTGGGCGCCACCCAAGATGCAGGCGATGGCACGAGGCTCTTGGAAGCCCCAGCCCCCTCGTCCTGATGATGGTCATCATTCCTCCTTGGCTGTGGCAGAAACGGAGGGAGCCTGGCGTTGCCCTGAGGGCGGTCCTCACGGGGCTGGTTTCTCAGGCGCCCTCGCGAGGTGGGTCCTGCCAGCGGTCCTCACGAGGCTGGTCGCGCCACTCCTGGCGGGTGCCGCGGCCGTCCCAGCGTCCCCCACTTCGTCCTCCTCCTCGGCCGCAGCCCCGGTCGTTGCGCTCGGGGCGTCCACCGAAGCGCCCATCGTGGATGGCCCTGAGCTCCTGACAGTCGCTGGTGTTGTGGCTGTGAACGTTGTGGAAAGCGCAGAACGGGGGGTTGGCCCTAGACGACTCGGGGTTGTCGCGGCCGCGCTTCATCTTTGGTTCTGCCACGAGCATGACAGCCCCATTGCGCTTCACGTCCTTGACCTTGGCCTTCTTCTCTTCCTGGTCGGTAGCTGGGAGCTCGAGGAGGGAAAGGCGCCCTTGCTCAGCTCTCGCGCACTTGGTCGCCATGTTGAACATATCCAGGGCGGTGCATAGCTCCTCGTGGATGGCGAGCTCCTCCTTCATCTTGACATCACGGACGCCATCGGAGAACGCAGAGATGATGGCTTCTTCCTTCACCTTGGGGATCTTGAGGCGAATGCTATTGAAGCGCTGGATGTACTTTTGCAGAGTTTCCCCTGGCTGCTGCTTGATGCGCCGCAGGTCACCCGCGGCCAGTGGGCGGTCGCGAGCGCCCTGGAAGTTGGCGACAAAACGCTCGCGCATCTCACCCTAGGAGGAGATCGATCCCGCGGGCAGGTTTAGGAGCCACGAGCGCGCGCCGTCCTTGAGGGCCATAGGGAACCAATTCGCCATGACCTTCTCATCGCCATTGGCCGCCTTGATGCTTAGCTCATAGAGCTGCAGGAACTCCGCGGGGTCGGGGGTGCCGTCGTAGCGCGGAGGCAGGTCCGGCTTGAACTTGCCGGGCCAGATGACGCTGTGCAGCTCGGGAGTGAAGGCACGACAACCTGCTATGGGCACCGGAGCCCGTCGCGGAGGCGGAGCCTGGTCTTGATATCCACGCGCTGCCGCGGCAGGCGTTGCACGGTCTTGATGCTGTGGTGCCGGGAGTGCAGGAGCGTTTTCTTGCGGCCGAGGGACTTCTTGGCAGCTTCCTTCGCGCGCGGGCGCCCGGCGTGGCGTGTCACGCCGCGGGACCGTGCGTCTTGGCGCGAGGAGAGCGTCTTGATGCGGAGGTGGTGGAGGCGCTCCGTGGGTAACGTCGCCCGCTGCTGAAGGCGGTCATGGTAGCGAAAGGGATGGTGCAGGAGAGCCCCTAGCGATACTAACAAGCTCGGCAATGCGGTCGAGCCAGCCGTCGTAGAGGTCGTCGACTGGATGGTAACGCAGGAGCTCACGTGCCATGAGCAGCGCAGCCTGCGCGTCTGTGGGTGTGCGACGAGCGTGGGACGATGAGCCGGCCGGAGTTAGCGAGGGGGTGGAGGTGCGTTCGTCCTGCCACATGGAAGGCTTGCTGCTCATTCACTGCCGGGCCGGTGGCGGCGTTTGCAGCGGGTGATGGAGAACGGTGGGGAGGCCCGCCAACAGGCGCCATCTGAGCGACGCGAGCGGCGAGGGCGGCCCGGTGATCAGCATGGGCCCGACGAGCGTCAGCCATGGATCTGGTGGAGCAGTGGAGCGTGGATAGACAGAAGAAAGGCTTCAGCACACCCCTACCTGGCGCGCCAAATGTCGGATTCTGGGTTCCGGCAAACCCTTGAGGTTCGAACACTGGCATGCGCACGAAGATCTCCCTCTCTCTCTAGCTTGCTCTCGCAACGATCTCAAGGCCTAGCTCGCCGAACCCCTTGCATAGATATCTCTGCTCCTCGGGAGCCAGCCTAGGGAGGCTGCCCCCGAGGAGGTCTTGCGTTGTCTGCCTCGCGAGGCTTGGCCCCTCGCGAGGGTCTTGAGTGGTTGTTGACGAAGATGGGTTGTACCAGGCCGCTGGATGAGCCACGCCCTGGGCCGTAGGCAGGCTAGTCTGGGTACCCCCATTCCCAGGACGCCGACAGCTGCGTGGAGGGCAAGATTGGAGACCAGATGTGTTGTTTCCTTCCCTTGTAAACCGCCTCTGTACCCCTCCAGTGTATATATAAACCAGAGGGTTTAGTCTGTAGGGATCATCAGAATTCATATAGGCTAGACATCTAGGGTTTAGCCATTATGATCTCGAGGTAGACCGACTCTTGTAACCCCTATACTCATCAAATACAATCAAGCAGGACGTAGGGTTTTACCTCCATTAAGAGGGCCCGAACCTGGGTAAACATCGTGTTCCCTGTGTCCCTTGTTACCTTCGATCCTCAGACGCACAGTTCAGGACCCCCTACCTGAGATCGGACGGTTTTGACACCGACAGTGATGAAATTGAAGCCCCTCGAACCGAGCCGATATTTTTAATACGACATTTTGATAAGCCGCCAATTTTGGATCTTTTGCATCGAACTCTCCGTTTACGTGAGATATTGCGAGATTTGAGTCACCGCCCACCTCTAGGCGTTGTATGCCCATGTAGAAGTGCCTCGTATTCGGCTGCATTATTGGAGTCCGTATACATGATTTGCAACACGTAGCGGACTGTGTCCCCCGTACGGGATGTCAAGATGACGCCAGCCCCCAGTCCGGCTAGCATTTTAGAGCCGTCGAAGTACATTATCCAGTTGGAGTAGGAACTGTACTCTTTAGGGACCTCGGCTTCCTTCCACTCTGCAACGAAGTCGGCCAGCACCTGAGATTTAATATCTCGGCGTGGCTTGTATATTATTTAAAACAGTAAGAGCTTGATGGCCCATTTAGCTATGCGGCCGGTGGCATCCCTGTTGTTTATAATGTCATTAACTGGTACTTCGGATGCCACCGTGATCGAACACTCTTGAAAATAGTGTCGGAGTTTTTGGGATGCCATAAAGACCGCGTAAGCTATCTTTTGGTAGTGAGGGTATCGGGATTTGCATGGTGTAAGGACCTCCGATACGTAATAGACTGAATTTTGAATGGGGAATTTATGTCCCTCTTCCCCTCGCTCGACGACGAGTACATCGCTCACTACCTAGTGAGTTGCAGAGATATGAGCAACATAGGCTCGCCAACACTTGGGGCAGCTAGGATTGGGTTGCCTGCTAATAAGGTTTTTATTTCTTCCAATCCGGCTGTGGCCACTTTCATCCATTCGAAGCTGTCGGTGCGTCTAAGTAGTCTATAAAGTGGTAATGCTTTCTCCCCTAATCTGGAGATGAAGCGGCTCAAAGCCGCCACACACCCTGCTAGTTTTTGGACCTGATTTAAGTCTATTGGTGTAGCCAATTGCGACAAGGCTCGGATTTTAGCTGGGTTTGCTTCAATTCCTCTATGGGAGACAATGAACCTAGTAGCTTTCCGGCTGGAACGCCGAAGACACATTTTTCCTACTCCAAATGTGAGGCGTATGTCATATGTTCGGAGGTTGTCAAATGTGAGGCGGAGATCATCCACCAATGATTCGACGTGTTTAGTCTTGATGACTACGTCATCCACATCTGCTTCAACTGTCTTGGCGATTTGTTTTTCCAAGCATGTTTGAATCATGCGTTGCTAAGTGGCACCAACGTTTTTAATCCCAAAAGGCATAGTGTTGAAATAGAAAGGTCCGTACGGGGTGATGAACGCCGTTGCATCCTGGTCGGGCTCCTTCATTTTAATCTGATGGTATCCGGAGTAAGCATCGAGGAAACACAGTTAGTCGGGTCCCGCGGTTGCATCAATGATCTGGTCAATGTACGGCAACGGGAAAGGGTCTTTAGGGCAAGCCTTATTGAGGTCTTTGTTATCCACACAAAGGCGCCAAGATTTATCCTTCTTCGGCACCATGACCAAGTTGGCTAGCCAATTCGGGTGTTTGATTTCTCTGATGAACCCGGCCTCAAGTAGTTTGGCTAGCTCCTCTCCCATAGTTTGTCGTTTGGGTTCGAAAAATCGCCGCAACGTTTGCTTGACTGGTTTGAACCTTTTGATTATGTTGAGGCTGTGTTCGGCCAGTCTGCGTGGGATCCCGGGAATGTCCGAAGGGTGCGAGGCAAACATATCCCAGTTTTCACATAGGAACGCGCGTAAGGCGACATCTACCGTTGGATCCAGCTATGCTCCGATGGAAGCTATTTTATTAGGATCCGTCAGGTGCACTTGAAATTTAACTATTTAATCTGCTGGCTTGAAATAGGTGGATTTAGGTCTCTTGTCGAGAATCACATCATCCTTGTCCACCGTGGATCGTAGGGTGGTTAGTTCTTCAGCCGCAAAGGCTTCGGATAGTGACTCAAGGGTCAAGGATGCGGTTTTGTTTTCGGTGCGGAGTGCCTTATCCGGATCGCTCGTAATTGTGATTATACCATTGGCCCCTGGAATTTTAAGCTTCATGTACCCATAATGGGGTACGGCTTGGAAGCGTGAGAAAGCGTCCCGCCCTAGAAGGGCGTGATATCCGCTATTGAAGGGAACAACATGGAAGAGCAACTCTTCGGACCTGTAATTTTTTGGCGTGCCGAATACTACATCAAGTTTAATTTTCCCCGAACATCGTGCTTCTCAACTGGGGATGATGCCTCGAAAGGTGGTATTGCTTTGCTCGATGCATGTTCTATTGACATGCATTTTGTCAAGCATGTCCTCATAAATGAGGTTTAGCCCACTGCCACCGCCCATGAGCACTTTAGTAAGTCGAAAGCCGTCCACAATGGGGTTTAGTACTAAAGCGGCGGGTGCTCGGACTGATCGGGCCCTTGGTTTGTCGTCAGCGGTAAAGGTTATTACCGCGTCGCTCCATGGGCTCACTACAGCTACTTGGTGGACTTCGGTGAGTTCGGGAAGTGCCCTCTTATGCCGTTTATTTGAAGAGAAAGTCTCGAAGACCATAAGGACGTTAAAATCGTCATCTTCCGGAGGGTGTTCCTCTGGAGTGGAGGTGGTGAGGATGGCCTCCCCACTTTTAGCTACTTGCTGGAGTACCCAACATGCTCGAAGGCTGTGAGTTGAGTCTGTGCTTGGCGTCGCATGTATCGGACAGGGCTTGTCGAGGAATTCGTCAAGAATGGACCTATATCCCAAAAAGGTTTGCTTTTCTTGCCGGCGGGCTTATGGTCGGATGCCTCGTGAGAATGTATTCGTTTTGCCCGGGCAGTACACTGCTTGAAGGCAGCAGGTTCCAATTGGGTTTTCTGGGCCTCCATGTGCTTTCCATCACGCAGTACTTCCGTATTACGTGCGATAGTTCCGTGAAACTCTGTATGCGACGATGGTCGAGGGCATTCCGAATTCCCTCATCGGTACAATTGCGATGAAAGACCGGGACTGCATCATCGTTGCAGCAATCTTTAATCTTGTTTTTGACAAGTAGGAACCTGTCACAAAAGTGATGGGCCATTTCCTGTGGTTGATGCCATACATACATCAGGTCTTATATGTCTGGAGGGCCTGAATTACTTGGAGAGTATTGATTGTGGTGGGTGGGTGTGCTAAAACTCGAATCTCGACCTAAAATTGTGTCCGGAGCTTGTAAAATCTCCGAGGTCACCAGTTCGGGTCCGGGAAGATCCAAGTGCTCCCCGGACTCTATGTCCGAGTTTGGGGGGCGCGGAGTCCCACCCAAAGGAAGGGTATCCAACTCAAGGAATTCGGAGGTCTGAACATAGATGGTCTTTAATTCACGAGAAGAAGTGTTTTCGGCTCATTCCTCGACGACCGCTACCAGGTGAGTGATCGGCGGGAGATTAATTTCCCTCTGGTCAGGTTTAAGCCCGATCCGATCATATGCATTGAAAGCCCCAGAGCGGTGATGCGATCTAGTAGCTCGTTTAAGGACGAGGTGTCCGCCGGATCCATCTTTTCGGAGTATTCGAGACCGATGCAGGGGTGGTGTTTGGCGATCATGGGGGATGTTGTCGGCTTGACGGTCATGCAGGCACCCACGGTGAAACCGCCGAGCTGGAGGACCTGTCCTGAAGTTAGGCTCCTTCCGGAAGTGATATCGTCGTTGATGACAAGGCGAGCCATAGATCGCTTTTCGTGACTACACAACGGAGCTCTCAGTGAAAGCACCATTGTTGGTGTCAAAACCGGCAGATCTCGGGTAGGGGGGCCCAAGCTATGAGTCTAAGGTTTGATGGTAACAAGGGACAACAGGGACAATATTTACCCAGGTTTGGGCCCTCTCAAAGGAGGTAAAACCCTACGTCCTGCTTGGTTGTATTCGATGAGTATAGGGGTTACAAGAGTTGATCAACCTCGAGATCGTAATGGCAAAACTCTAGCTGTCTAGCCTATGACTATTCTTGTCGGGGGGATGAACCCCGGGCAGGCAACAGAACCCGGATCATTTTCAAAAACATCGGGGCCGGCGTCGCCCCTCAATTAGGCTCCCACTTGGCCGGGTTGCTCAACCCGACCAAGTCCCTCGACCCGGCCAAACTCTTCGACCTGGCCAAGACGGCAACCCGGCCCCAATGGTTGGCGCAAGACGGCCGAACCCGGCACGCCAAGACTTCTCCAACAAGCCAGCTCCCCTTTGGCGTATTCCTCAACCCGGCCACGGGTCAGCTCCCATTCCATCCCAGCCATACGATGGGACGAGTCTCCATTCAAGGATGAGCAAGGCAACAGTGCCGCACCAACTCCTCTGGCCAGCCGAGGCGTGGCAACAGTGCCCCACCTACCCTGCTGAACAGGGCCGGCGTGGCTACAGTGCACCTGTTGTCACTGTTGACGCCAGTGAGCGGCGACCATATGGTGCGCCACTGTAGTGGACTCAGCCCGGCTACTCCGTGAAGATCGACAAGATGGCAAACAGTGCCCCCTAGCGCACGGGCACGCGCCCGGAGAACCCGGCGAGCCCTGACACCCGGCGGGTCCCAACACCGGCTTCTTGGACAATGATAACCCTGCCACACGGCATTGTAACTTTACCATTGTAACCCTGGGGAGTTGACCTATAAAACCCCCCAGGAGCCTTAATGTACACGGGCAAGCCACCGCATGCACACCATTCATGGTCAGACTAGCCACACTCGCACATAGGGAGAGGGAGCAGCCTGAGCCTTGGCCTGTCCTCCTTCTTCCTCCATACAGCTCCAGGATGCCACGCCGAATATGCGATACTATCCTAAAGAGACTCGAAGGTCCCACCAAGGATAGAACCGCATATTGACACGCTTTTGCAAGGTGGATATCATTACATCAACATTACATAATAGATGGGATACATACAACAGGCATACAATGCCACAAGAATACATCAATACATCATACATCGAACAACATCCGACTACGGATGAATCACAAACAAAAGCTCAAACGACATCCACCCTGCTAGCCAAGGCCGCTGACTAGGAACCTATCCCTCGAATGAAGAAGAAGCGGAACAAGAACTCCAAACAATAAACATCGCTCTCGCGTCATGATCATCACATTACCTGTACCTGCAACTGTTGGTGTAGTAATCTGTGAGCCACGAGGACTCAGCAATCCCATTACCATGGGTATCAAGACTAGCAAAGCTTAATGGGTAAGGAAGGGGTAAAGTGGTGAGGTTGCAGCAGCAACTAAGCAAAGTATGGTGGCTAACTTACGAATACAAGAGTAAGATGAGAAACTACGCAACGGTCGCAAACTAGGAATGATCAAGAAGTGATCCTGAACTACTTACGGTCAAACATAACACAAACTGTGTTCTCTTCTCGAACATCCCCGAAAAGAGACCATCACGGTTACGCAACGCGGTTGGTGTATTTTAAAAGAGTTAACTTCAAGTCTTCTACAACCGGATATTAACAAATTCGCATCTGTCACATAACCGTGGGCACGGCTTTCGAAAGTTTAAACCCTGCAGGGGTGTCCCAACTTAGCCCATGAGAAGCTCACGATCCGCGGAGACAATTCTCCATCGCGGGATACACGATCAGACTCGGAATCCCGGTGCACAAGACATTTCAACAATGGTAAAACAAAACCAGCAAGACCGCCCGAATGTGCCGACAAATCCCGGTAGGAGCAGCGCATATCTCGTTCTAAGGGCACACCGGATGAGACATCCTACGAGTAAAACCAACCCTCAAGTTTCCCCGAGGTGGCCCCGCAGTCTACTCGGTTCGGACCAACACTCAGAGGAGCACTGGCCCGGGGGTGGCTAATAAAAATCCACGGGGGCCGGCTAGTCCCTATGCAAGGTGTAGGTGATGAGGCAAATGGTTAAAGCAATGTTGGGCCTTGCTGGAAGAGTTTTATTCAAAGCAAACTGTCAAGAGGGCTCCATACCCCTCACCGTGTTAGGGACGCAAAATCAAGGAACATAACACCGGTATGACGGAAACTAGGGCGGCAAGAGTGGAACAAAACACCAGGCATAAGGCCGAGCCTTCCACCCTTTACCAAGTATATAGATGCATTAATTAAATAAGAGATATTGTGATATCCCAATAATATCCATGAAATCCATGTCCCAACATGGAACAACCTGCAACTGCACCTGCAATTAGCAACGCTATAAAAGGGGTTGAGCAAAGCGGTAACATAGCCAAACAACGGTTTGCTAGGAAGGGTGAAAAGGTTAGAGGTTTTCATGGCAATTTGGGAGGCTTGATAAACAAGTGGTAGGTAGCGCGACATAGCGATAGCATAGAGACAATTAGCATAGCAAAGATAGTAGTGAGATCCAAGGTGACGGTCATTTTGCCTGAAATCCCGCGAGAAAGAAGAATGAGTCCATGAAGAAGATGAAGCCACGTAGACGAACGAATCCTCACAATCGCAACGAAACCGGAATTATCGAGAAGGAGCACAACCGGAAAGAAGCAAACACCATGGTAAACACACAACACATAAACAAGACATGATGCTCAAGCAAGAATGATGCATTACAAGACTACATGAGGCTACTCATGACAAGAGAAGATGCATACAAGAACAACACATCAAAGCAAGTTTAAATGAGGCCGGAAACAACATATAATAATTCCGGTAAGTCCTCATATGCAAATTTCGAAATTGGTCCAGATCTGATTAGAACACAATGTTGAAGTTGTTAAACATCAAGTTAAAATGCACCATGATGATCTACATGGTTTTCTAGTCAAGTTACATATAAAGTTCGTTTAATTCGGAGCTACGACCTAGAAGATATGAGCAAAACAAGTTAAACATGGCATTGATGCAAAAGCAAGCAAAACAACATCACAAACACCCCAAAACAAGGATGCAATAAGGCAACATGAAACTACATGTAAAACTAAGCAAGTTTCATATAGAGCATGCTCAAAATAGAGCAACGGTCCAACACATACACTCAATACAAGCTTCAAATATAAACTGCCCAAAACAGCAACTAAGCACTTTGCAATCAAGAAAACAGCATGCTACAAGAATCACATGGGCACAAACTTAATATGCACTCAAAGTACAGACAACAAGCTTCAAAACATCTTTAAGGTTCAGGTTCATAGGCATCAAGATTAATCCAAGATGATCAATGCAACAAGGCAACTTAATACTACAGATTATGACTGAAAAACAGGGCATACATGTGAGCAGTAATAACATATTGACATATTGAAGGCATGAAACAAACATTATATAGTGCAAGATCATGGCATTAAATTACAGGTTAAACATGACAAAACATTATTACTAAGCATCTCCATATGACCCATAGATCATTGGCAATCAACAAGACAAGATTGCATGTTATAACAGATTCAGCAAGTGTAAAACAACATCAGCATAGCATGTTTGCAAGCATGGAACAGAGATCATATGGAGTCTAAAATTATCAAACTTGGCATGTGGACCAATTACTCATAGCATACTTCAAATCATGTAATTTGAGCAACTCCAAAAGAGGCATAGATCAATCAATAACAAGCCCACAACATGGCATCATGAAGTTAACAGAAATCTGGAACATCATATAGGCATGTTCATGGCAACGAAAATGTATGCTAAAGGACATATATGAGGCATCAAAAGGCATGGCATGATAGAGTTTAAGATTTACATCAAAGCACCCTTACTGAACTTTACCCAAAGATGCATGGAAAATGATGTGGCACCCATGCAAACATGGCAAATTATATGAACAGTTTCAGACAAAAACAGAGCATGGCAGGAACAGATTCATGATAGCAACTTTACAAGCTCAAATCACTCACCACAAGGCATGTCATGGCATGAAAAGGTAAACAACAGTAAAAAGACATGTTGAAGCAGGTAATCATGGCAAGATAAAGTTCATAGGGTGCATGGATTACTAGCAAAACACATTGCAAAAATGAATTTCATGTTAGCAAACTGCCAGGAACAATATTTAGCAAAAGTAGAGCATGTTTATGACAAGCTACACTCCTCCATAATTACAAACAGAGGAATGAATGGATAGAGCATAACCATATATTCAAAACACCCTTACTAAACTACCTCAAAATATGCATGGATCTACTTGTGGCAACAAGTTTACATGGCATCAAAAGTTAACAGGAAAAGGACAGTAAAATAAGTGTCTGAAACAGCAACATCACATAGCCTACTTTGCATGCTTGTGCTAGTCACCACATAGATCACAAAAATACAAAACTTGCACCTCTGTAAAGACGGCATGATGGAGCTCATAAAACATGTAGATTTCATGCTCATAGGATGCACACACAAAATACAATGAAAATGACAAATCAGCAATTTATGATAAATTCCAGCAGACAACATCATATAGCACTGTTGCAACGAAGGTTAGGGCATCAATATTAACAGTAACATGCATGCAAATGACGGGCGGCAGGGCAGGCGAGCGGGGCGCGGGCGGGCGGCTCGGGCCCGTTGTGGCCCGGGGCGGGCCTCCCGCTAGCCTGGCGGGCCGCGGCGGCGCTGGGGCGGCAGTGGACGCATGGCGCGCGTGGGTTGGAGGAGGTGGTGGCCAGGCGGCGGTGCAGCGAACGGGTAGGTGACACTTGGCGGTGGGGGGGTGCGCCGGCGCTGAAAATGGCAGGGGAGGCATCTATATATAGAAAGGGGGCTAGGGTTAGGTGTTTAGAGGGGTTTGAGGCCGTTTCGGAGCCCTCCGATCGTGATCGAACGGTTCCGGACGCGAGGAGGGATTAGATAGGTGGGTTAGTGGGCTGTGTAGATGGGCTAGGCTAGGAGAGAGAAGAGAAGGCAGCCCGGCAACTGTTTTCGGAGACCGAAAACGTCCGATGGATAGACCGGCTATACTGCCACTATAGTTAACCGCTAGGGCATCAAACGGATTCCGAACGCGATGAAATTTGACAGGCGGTCTACCTACACTATAATAAGACCTCACACCAACTTTCATCCCATCCCGAGGACATTTTTTGCCACTTATAAAATAATATTTCGGATGTGCCGGGAGCGCGAGTGAGAGCGATGGATTTCAAAACGGACAACGGAGAAATTGACTGGATGCAAGTTTTTGAAAGCATGATTATGCAATGCACATGATGACATGGCCAAGTGCAACACGCAAGCAGATGACATGGCAATGACGACAAATAACTGGAAGACACTTGGCGCATCGGACTCGGGGAGTTGCACAGGAGCAGCTTTGTATTGATAGGGGTGTTATCTCTCCGGAGCCCCGAACCTGGGTATGTCTTGCGTCCCACGCTCGCTCATGCCGACCTCACCTCTAGAGCCCACCTGTGCCCTCAAGCCTCCTCCTCTCTTTAGCCATCCCTTCGCATCTGTCGTGCGCCCACCACGACAGTTGGCGCCCATCGTGGGGCGACCCGAGGTCCCGGCCAGAGACATGTTCCAGATGGGGCTCCTCTCCGACTCTGACGAGCCCGTCATGCTGGCGGACGATGTCATCGACGCGCTCGCCGCCTCCTTCGCCGCACTACGCATCTCTGATGCGCCCGCGGCCGATAAGTACCCCAGTGGGGTGCTCGACATCTCCGACTCCCCCATCTCCCTCGGCAATGGCGCTCCTGCCGGGGCAACGGACCTCTGCGTGGAGGTATTCTTCACGGACACCGGCGCTTCTTCTTCGTCCAGCGCGGCGAGGAAGGCCGCTGAAGCCAGGGCCGTAGCGGATCACGCCAACTCGCCCAACCCGTTGCGCGCTACGATGAAGAGTCTTCGCGTCCCCATCGCCACCGACGTCGACGCCTCCAACGTCGCCGAGACCCGGGCTCGGCTCGAGGAAGACCGCCAGCGCTTGCTGGACCTGTCCGAGACGCTCGCTGCAACGCAACGCCGCCTGGACTCTGCTCGGCTAGAGCGCTGATACGTCTCCAACGTATCTATAATTTTTTATTGTTCCATGCAATTATATTATCCATCTAGGATGTTTTATATGCATTTATATGCTATTTTATATGATTTTTGGGACTAAGCTATTAACCTAGAGCCCAGTGCCAGTTTCTGTTTTTTCCTTCTTTTTGAGTATCGCAGAAAAGGAAAACCAAACGGAGTCCAATTGACCTGAAAATTGACGGAGATTATTTTTGGACTAGAAGAAGCCCACGGAGCACCGGAGATGGGCCAGAAGAGTCCCGAGGCACCCACGAGGGTGGGGGCGCGCCCTACCCCCCTGGGCACGCCCCCTACCTCATGGTCGCCTCCGAGACCCCCCTGACTTGTTCCCGACGCCAACACCTCTTATATATACCCAAACTTCTAGAACGTAACCTAGATCGGGAGTTCCGCCACCGCAAGCCTTTGTAGCCACCAAAAACCAATCGGGACCCTGTTCCGGCACCCTGCCGGAGGGGAGAATCCCTCTCTGGTGGCCATCTTCATCATCCCGGCGCTCTCCATGACGAGGAGGGAGTAGTTCACCCTCGGGGCTGAGGGTATGTACCATTAGCTATGTGTTTGATATCTCTCTCTCGTGTTCTTGAGGTGGCACGATCTTGATGTATCGTGAGCTTTGCTATTATAGTTGGATCTTATGATGTTTCTCCCCCTCTACTATCTTGTAATGGATTGAGTTTTCCCTTTGAAGTTATCTTATCGGATTGAGTCTTTAAGGATTTGAGAACACTTGTTGTATGTCTTGCATGTGCTTATCTGTGGTGACAATGGGATATTCACGTGATCCACTTGATGTATGTTTTTGTGATCAACTTGCGGGTTCCGTAACATCGTGAACTTATGCATAGGGGTTGGCACACGTTTCGTCTTGACTATCCGGTAGAAACTTTGGGCCACTCTTTGAAGTACTTTGTGTTGGTTTGAATAGATGAATCTGAGATTGTGTGATGCATATCGTATAATCATGCCCATGGATACTTGAGGTGACATTGGAGTATCTAGGTGACATTAGGGTTTTGGTTGATTTGTGTCTTAAGGTATTATTCTAGTACGAACTCTAAGATAGATCGAACGGAAAGAAAAGCTTCGTGTTATTTTACTACGGACTCTTGAATAGATCGATCAGAAAGAATAACTTTGAGGTGGTTTCGTACCCTACCATAATCTCTTCGTTTGTTCTCCGCTATTAGTGACTTTGGAGTGACTCTTTGTTGCATGTTGAGGGATAGTTATATGATCCAGTTATGTTATTATTGTTGAGAGAAATTGCACTAGTGAAAGTATGAACCCTAGGCCTTGTTTCCTAGCATTGCAATACCGTTTTCGCTCACTTTTATCATTAGTTACCTTGCTGTTTTCATATTTTCAAATTACAAAAACCTTTATCTACCATCCATATTGCACTTGTATCACCATCTCTTCGCCGAACTAGTGCACCTATACAATTTACCATTTGTATTGGGTGTGTTGGGACACAAGAGACTCTTTGTTATTTGGTTGCAGGGTTGTTTGAGAGAGGCCATCTTCATCCTACGCCTCCCACGGATTGATAAACCTTAGGTCATCCACTTGAGTGAAATTTGCTACTGTCCTACAAACCTATGCACTTGGAGGCCCAACAACGCCTACAAGAAGAAGGTTGTGTAGTAGACATCAAGCGCAACGCCGCCTACGGCTTCACGCCCGCCGCGGCCGAGCCAAGACAGGTCGCCAACATGCGGGCCCGGGGCGGCATGATCGGCCGCGTCTTCGGCGCAATCCCTCCCATCTACGAGACCCCCGTGTAGAATATGCGTGCCGCCCAGGCGTCCACAGTCGGCCTGGACCAGCTCGCCAGCGAGAAGCGGAAGGACCGCCTGAAGCGGGTGAATGACCTCCTCGACGCGGCCAACGCGCAACAGGACTGCCTCAACTAGCTCACCAAGTCGGCGGGATCCGGCTTGCACCACACTGACGGCCCCGAGGACCAGCAAAACAAGGCGGCTTCGCCACCTAGCAAAGCGCACTCCGGTCGCACCCGGACCCGGCGCCAGCGCGCTCCGATGACTGCCGGCGGCTTGGGCGACGAGCCGGCCCCGGAAGACAGGCACCGTCATGACCCTCCCGCGCAACCCGTCCGACGTTCGGCTTCAGCCGACCCTCCCCCCCCGCCCCCCGGCAGCGCGGTCGCCAGCCCGCTAGGCCCGCTTGCCACCCCCTTGACCAGCTCGCCCTCTCCCTGAGCTGGAGGAGAAGAACACCGTCGGGCCGGCTTGCTTCGGTCCGCGCATCCGGGATGAGCCTTTCCACAAAGGGTTCACGGTCCCCCGCGACACCCCCAAGTACAACGGTACCGTCAAGCTAGAGGACTGGCTCATCGACTACACCACCGCCATCGGCATCGCGGGCGGCAACCGCCACCTCGCCGTGCGCTACGCTCAGCTCATGCTCTAGGGTTTGGCCCACACGTGGTTGAACAGCCTGCCGGCGGGCAGCATCAACGCATGGGTCGACTTCGAGCAGGCCTTTGTACGCAACTTCACCGGCACCTACAAGCGACCCAGCCGCCCCAGCCAGCTCGCCATGTGCGTGCAAGGGCCGACACAGATAGGACGCGAGTACCTCGCGCGCTGGACCGAGCTCCGAAACTGCTGCGAGGGAGTCCACAAAGTCCACGCCATCCAGTATTTCGTGAGCGGGTGCCGGGATGGCACCCGCCTCAAGCACAAGCTCTTGTGCTCTGAGCCAGCCACCATGGCCACGCCCATGGTGACGGCGGACAAGTAAGCCAACGCCGACTTCGCCATGAAGATCCAGGTGGCACTGGACGAAGCCGGCAAGGCGAAGCCGGTTCCCCCTCCTAAGCCGGCCGGCGAAAGCAGCCGGCAGCAGAACAACAAGCGCAAGGCCGACAAGCCGGCTCAGTGCTATGACAACCGGCTCGTCGCGGCCGCGGAACAGGCACCCGCAGGTGAGCCGGCCGCCAAACGCCGGCAGACCGGCAAGACGGCGTGGCAACCCGCCATGAGCTTCAAGGAGATGCTCGACGCTCCTCGGAAGCACCACAGCGGCGCGAGGCCATCCACGCACACGCTCCGGCAGTGCGCCATGACCAAGCGCACCATGAGGGGCGATATCCCACCTCCTTCGGTTCCGGCTCCAGGAGCGGGGCTGCCGCCTCTGCCCCCCCCCCCCCCGCCTCCGGCTGGCGGCGTAATGCGCGATGACGTCTACCCCAACCAGAACGCGACCTATGTCGTCTTCACCAGCCTCGGCGACGACAAGCATAGGGAGCGCCTGCTCCGGCAGGAGGTGAGCACCGTCATCACGGCCAAGCTGGAGTACATGCACTGGTCGGAGCGCCCGGTCACTTGGACCCGGGAAGACAACCCGGCCGTCATGCCGAATCCGGGAGGCTACGCCCTCATCCTCAACCCTACCATTGTGGCGCCCCGACGCACATGCAAGTTCTCCCGGGTCCTTATCAATGGCGGCAGCAGCATCAACATCCCCTACCGCGACACCATGACCAAGCTCGGGCCTCGAGGCCAAAGACTTGGAGCCGACCGGACGATTTTCCACGGCATCGTACCCGACCTCTCCTGCTCCCCGGTCGGCCGGATCTGGCTCGACGTCCTGTTCAGCAATAGAACCCACTTCCGACGCGAGCCACTCTGGTTCGACGTGGTGGACCTGTCCAGCACGTATCTTGCGCTGCTGGTCCGGCCCGCACTCGCCAAGTTCATGGCAGTCCCCCACTACGCATATTTGAAGATGAAGCTGCCGAGTCCGAAGGGCCTCATCACCATCACTAGCGAATACCGCAAGTCCCTGGAGTGTGCCCGAGATGGCGCGAGACTGGTCGAGTCATTGGTCATAGCCAAGGAGCAGCGCAATGCTCGACCGAATCGTCGCACTGGCCAACGAGACGCCGGCCGTGCCGACTCCGGCCAAGGAGCCGGCCGATGAAGCCTCGTTCCAGCCCTCCAAGGAGACCTAGAAGGTCAAGCTGAACCCGGAAGACCCCAGCTGCAGCAAGTACGTTGTCGTGGGCACCCGCCTCGACAGCAAATAGGAAGTCGAGCTCGTCGACTTCCTCGTTGAGAATCAGGATATCTTCGCATGGACCCCAAAGGACATGCCGGGTATTCCGAGGAAGTACGCCGAGCACAAACTCCACGTCCGCAAGGATGCCAAGCATGTCCGCCAACCCCTGCGCCGAAGAGAAGAGAAGAACCATCAGTGAAGAAGTCGCCAAGCTTTTGACGGCCGGCTTCATGATGGAAGTGTTCCAACCTGAGTGGCTGGCCAACCCAGTCCTCGTCCTGAAGAAGAACAAGACCTGACGCATGTGTATCGACTACACCAGCCTGAACAAGGCCTGCCCCAAGGATCCGTTCGCCCTCCCGCGGATCGATCAAGTCATCGACTCCACCACCGGTTGTGAACTCCTGTCCTTCCTGGATGCATACTCCGGCTATCATCAGATAAAGCTAGACCCGGCCGACGCCCTTAAGACGTCCTTCATCACGCCCTTCGGGGCGTACTGCTACATCACCATGTCGTTTGTCCTGAAAACGTCGGCGCCACGTTCCAACGCTACATGCAGAAATGCCTCCTGCCACAACTCGGCCGCAACATCCACGTCTACGTGGACGACATCATGCTGAAGACCAAGCAGCACCTCATGCTCCACGACGAGCTGAAGGAAACTTTTGCTAACCTGCGCGAGTACCGGATCAAGCTCAACCCAGAGAAATGCGTTTTCGGCGTCCCGGCCGAAAAGCTACTCGGCTTCCTCGTCTCAGAGCGTGGCATTGAGGTGAACCCGGAGAAGATGAAGACCATCGAGCGCATGCGCAAGCTGGGTCGTCTGCATGATGTCCAGAAGTACATCGGCTGTTTGGCCTCGGTCAGCCGGTTTCTCAGCCGGCTGGGCGAGAGGGCCCTGCCCCTATATCACCTGATGAAGAAGATAACGCCGTTCGAATGGAACGACCAGGTGGACGAAGCTTTCTGGGATCTCAAGCGCATGCTCTCCACCCCACCCATCATGGCCGCGCCAGGCGAGAAGGAGCCATTATTCCTCTACATTTCTGCCACCTCGCGGTCGATCAACACGGTGGTGGTGGTCGAGCGGCCAGATAAGGGCAAGATCCAAGCCGTCCAGCGCCCGTTGTACTATCTGAGCGAGGTGCTCTCCACCTCCAAGCAGAACTACCCGCACTACCAGAAGATGTGTTATGGCATGTATTTTACCGCCAAGAAGTTGAAGCAGTATTTCCAAGAGCATGTTGTCACCGTGGTGAGCATGGCCCCTATCGGCGAGATCGTCGGCTACATCGTGTTGTTTTCCCCGAAGGGCGACCGGCTACGCTACGCGCTCCAGATCCACTTCGCCGCCTCCAACAATGTCGCCGAATACGAAGCCCATGTGCATCGCCTCCGGCTTGCCAAGGAACTTGGCATCCGGCGCATCCTGTGCTACGGCGACTCGGACCTTGTGGTGGAGCAGTGCTCCCATGAATGGGACGCCCGCGACACCAACATGGCAAGCTACCGCTTCCTCGTCTAGCAGCTATCCGGCTTCTTCGACGGCTGCGAGTTCCTCCACGTCTCGCGCGCGGAAAATGAGGCCGCCAATGCACTAACCAAGATTGGCTCATCCTGGCAATCCATCCCGTCCGGCGTCTCCCTCGAGCACCTGCACAATCCATCCGTCAAGCTGTCTCCGAACTCTGAGTCTATCTTCGTCCCATACGACCCGGCCTTGCCTGTACCTGGCCCGGGGGCTGCTGAACCCGGCCCGGGGGCTGCTGACCCATCCCGGGGACTGCCCAGCCCGGGGACTGCCCAGCCCGGCTCAGAGGCTGCAACACTCAACCCGGCCACCGTCATCCTCGACCCGGCCGCTGACGTCCCCAACCCGGGGGCTGCCCCCTCCGGCTCGGGGGCTGCTGCCCCAGAACCCGCCATAGTGGCCGTCTTCACCGTGGTGATGGCCCCATCCTGGGCCCTAGCCATCTCAGAGTTCCTGGAGAACAGGGTTCTCCCCATGGACGAGACCAAGGCCCGGCAAGTCCAGTGCCGGGCGTCCGCTTACAACATCATCAACAATGAGCTCATCAAGTGCAGTTCGACGGGCGTTTTCCAGTGCTACGTCGAACAAGACAAGGGCATTGAGATCCTCCTCGACATACATTAGGGCGAGTGCAGGCACCACGCCGCCTCGAGATCCCTGGTGGCCAAGGCTTTCCGCCATGGTTTCTACTGGCCCACGGCCCTCCAAGACGCCAAGTCGCTTGTCCTCAAGTGCGAGGGATGCCAACGCTTCAGCAAGCGCAGCCACCAGCCGGCACTCCGAACCATCCCGATCACCTGGGCCTTCGCGGTCTGGGGACTCGACATGGTGCGACCCTTCAAGACCGCTCGAGGCGGCATGACGTATTTGCTGGTAGTAGTGGACAAGCTCACCAAGTTGATTGAAGCACGGACGATCAAGAAGCTGGACGGGCCAACGGCCGTCCGGTTCATCAAGGATATCGCGATGCGCTACGGCGTCCCGAACAGCATCATGACGGACAATGGCACCAACTTTGCCAAGGGCGCGCTCGTGCAGTACTGCTCCGTCTCCGGCATCCGCCTCGACCTGGCTTTCGTGGCGCACCCGCAGTCCAACGGCCAGGTCGAGAGGGCCAACGACCTCATTCTATCCCGCATCAAGCCGCGACTCGTCGAGCCGCTCATCCGTTCACCCAGTAGCTGGCTCAACGTGTTGCTAGCCGTCCTCTGGAGTGTTCGCACAACACCAAACCGGTCGACCGGGTTCACCCCGTTCTTCCTCGTCAATGAAGCCAAAGCCGTCATCCCAACCGACATCGAGTTTGACTCACCATGCGTCATGATGTGCACCGAAGCCGAAGCCAAGGAAGCTCACGAAGACGATGTCGACCTACTCGAAGAAGCACGCCTCTTGGCGCTCAGCCGGTCAGCCATCTATCAGCAAGGCCTAAGGCACTACCACAGCAAGAAGATCAAGCCCCTCGCATTCCGCGAGGGAGACCTCATCTTCTGACTCGTCTAGTAGCAAGCCGGCGAACACAAGCTGTCCTCCCCATGGGTAGGCCCCTCCATCGTCAGCAAAGCCTTGTGCGACCGCAACGCCTACTACCTCATCGTCGCCCGCAAGTCGAAAAAGCGCAAGAGAGACACCACCGGCGAAGAAACAACCCGGCCATGGAACGCAGAACTCCTCCGCCCGTTTTACAGTTAGTTGTGTGCACATATGTATCGCTGCCTTTCGTAACCGTATGAAAACTATGGGGTCCCCGAACGACGCTCGGGGGCTGCCCTTTCCGACCAAGTTATTGTGTCTCACGCACTTATGCATTTTTCTAAAAAAACCCACCGCCGGTCCGAATCGCTCGACCCGGGGGCTCGGGGGCTAGCCGGTTTGGCCACCACCCGCTGCCTTCCTTAGCAATTCTCGGCGTGTTCAGGTCGCTGCGGCTCTCCACTTCGCCCTACGCCACAGAACCAACTTCGGCTATCGGCCGGCAAGAAAATGGGCCAAAGCACCAACACTCTACAAACGCTAAGTTGGGTCCGCCGGATTGGCCAACCCGGCCCGCCACCTTAAATTGCCGCATGACCGGCTGCTCACCAACCGGCTTTGCCGGATTGCCGCCAGCCGGCCTAGTGGGTGTTTCGCTCGTGCTCAAGGTTTGAAAAGCCTAAGTACCGTGCACCCCTCTCAAGGGCCAAACTCCTTGGCACGGACCGGAGCCCGACCATTCGACTCATAGGGGGGAGGCCCAAGAAGGGAGGCAAGCAAGAAGACGACTCAGAAAAAGGAAAGCAGAATTGCAAACACTCACGAAATATGTACATCACAAATTAAACATGCCCAAGGCCGGAGTTCATTACAATACACCCAAATACCCCCAGTGGGTGGGTGGACCTGCTACCTAATAGAAATTTTTGCTAAGACAAAACAGGACAACCCCAGCTTCAGGCATCTCCAGCGCCGGGTCGCGCAGCTGTCGGCTCCCCCTCGGTAGCCTCTGGGTTCACCGAGGCACCGGTGTCTCCCTCCTCGGCGTCCTCATCACCGTAGACGCCCGTCTCCTCAGAGCTGCCCTCCGGATCGTCCAGAAGCAAGCCGAAGTCATCAACAGGGACGACTCAGCCATCGTCTATTCACTCCGGCTGGAACTCGTCGTGGATGGCAAACCCGGCGATGTAGCTCGCCCGAGCGGCGATCCGTCCGGCCTCCTCCTGTAGCTGGCGCTCCGCATCGGCTTGCTGGCCCATCAGCTTATCCAGCGCCAGATTCGGATGCCAAGACATCAGGAACCTGAGCGCCATCTTGGCGCCAGCACGGGCGGCGGAGACACGCCACGCTTGGATCCGCTCTGGGCCCGCCTCCAACCACCGCGCTACCCGTGTGAAGCTGTTTGGCGTAACGGCGCCATGCCAGAGGGCCGCCGTCATCGCCGCGCTGGCCTCGGAGAGCCACACCATCTGCTCGCCCAAGACTTGCAGGTGAGCTTCGACGGCGGTCACGATCTCTGGGAAGGTCCAGGCAAGCTGCGGGTCGGTCCCGAAGCCCACAACCCCCTGTGGATCTCACTGGAAGCGGACGGCCTCCTCCGCCAGCCTGCGCGTCTCCGGGAAGTGCCCTATCAAAAAGAAGAGCAAGACAAATCAATAACAGAGGGAAGGAAACCTGGCTTCCCAACCTGGAAAAATCCAAAGAAAGCACTTACTGGCGAAGGAGTCGTCCAGGTGCTGCGCTTCAAGCAACGTACCGCGCCACTCCCTGGCGATGGCATGGTCACGGTCCTCAAGCGCCTTCTCCAGGTCGGTCACCTTGGCGAGGGCCGCCTTCAGCTCGATGTCCTTGGCCTCGGCCGCCTTCTCATACTCCTTGCGACGGAGGAGTTCCGCCTGGTGGGCCTCCCCCACCTTGGTCCCCAGCACCTTCAGGCGCTCCACCTCGGCCTCAAGCACGCCCTTGTCATCCGCCAGCTTGTCGCGTTGCTGGCCGGTTTCGGCAAGTGCTCGCCGGGCTTCCACGAACTGGGCCACCTCCGCCTTGAGGCGGTCCACCTCGGCCTCGAGCCAGCTCTTGTCGCCCGCCAGCTGCTCCTGCAGCCGGCCGGCTTCGTCAAGCGCCCGCTAGGCCCCTGCCGCCTCCGCCTTCGCCTCCGCCATCTCGGCCCGAAGCCGGCCAACGTCGGCGACGACCCGGTCATACTGGTGGCCGGCTCGGATCAGCCGGATTCGCCAGGATGACACCTCGGCTGCAGTGGCCGCACGATGAAGATTCAGAACAGAGGATTACTTTAAGATTCAACCCAACTACTACGTAGTTGGCCCGAATCTCGGGGGCTACACCTAGTGGGTGCGCTAGCGCGCGCCCACTAAAAGAGTACGCAAGAAAGATACCTGTGGCAGCACGGAGCGCCTTCTCATTGGCGGCGAGCTGCTCCTTGAGCTGCCGGTGCTTCTCCAGGAGCCGGTTGAAGTCAACGACCCGGTAGGAGTCCAGTTGCTACAAGGAACGATGATCAACACAAGACGACAGTTTAAGATTCGACCCAACTACTATGTAGTTGGCCCGAATCTCGGGAGCTACACCCAGTGGGTTCGCTAGCGCGCCCCCACCAAAAGAGCAGCAAGAAGGAAGATGGAAGACGAAGGAAAAGCTTACTAGCACGGCGTGCTCCAGCTCCCGCATCTGCTCCACCTCGGTCTGGGCAAAGGCCTGGATCCTCTTCGTGTTCCCTCGGAGGCGCTGGCTCACAGCGGCCATTGCTGCCACCTCATGGGTCAAGGGCCCAAAGAAGACCTTGCTGGGCCCAGCCTGAGCCGGCTGCGACCCAACGGCCCGACGACTCCCTGGCCTGGGCACCAGGGCGTGTTCGCCGCTGACTGCCTCCTCCACGGCCGGCGTTTTCTCCGGCAGGACGGCCGGAGTCGCCTGCGGCGCCACAACCAGCGGCGCCCCACCCGTCGGTGCTCGAGGCGCTCCTCCCGGCGCCGTCCGTGGTGACTCCTCCAAGATGGCGTCGCCGCCCCCTCCCTCGACCTCCACCCGCTCGACCACATCGGTCCGCGGCGGGGTGTCGTCGTCAACCTCCACGACCTCCTGGTCTCGGTCCACCACCTCCGCATGGCCGCCCTGGCCGTGCTCCCCCTACGACGGCGGCATGAAGACCATCGCCGCCGGCATCTTAGGCCACGTCGGCTCCTCGCCAGCCCGCGCCCACGACGCTGCAGCACTGACCCAAGCCTGGGCCGACGCCGCCTCCAGATCCGCCTCGAACCTGTTCTGGTCCCGCCAAGCCAGACCCTCGGTGTCGGCCGGGTCCAGGCCCAAGTCCGGGTTGGCCATATTCTCGTCCCGATCGATGGCGCTGGTCCGGGTCTTCTGGAACACGGCACCCCCGCTGGACACGGCCTCCGCCACCGCCAGCGCTAGCGAGATCAGCGACCTAAAGCTCGACGGAGTAAACAAGCAAGAAATAAGGGAAGCCGCTCAGTGACTCGCCGAAATTTAACACAAAGAGAACTCACCCAAGCACCAGCAGGACAGTGGGTCTCCGGCGTCGCCTGCGGAGCGCGACGCTTCCTCTTGGCGGGCGGCTTCGTACCGGCCGCCGGCTCCGCCGAGCGCTTCACGGCCGGATTCTAGGGCGCCACGTCGCCCTTCCCATGCGATCGGCTTGCCGCCGCCGTCCCCCGAGATGACCCGGCTCCAGCCGCGTTGCCACCTCCTCCAATCGGCACCATTGCACCAACAACTCACGTCAAACATCCCCATGCTGCCTCGCGACCGGCATCTCAAGAAATAAAGAACATAGAAGCTTACCCCACGGCGCCCCGCGCCGGCGTTGACGTCCGCCTCCTCACCTTGGGCCACGGGCTCCTCTGAGCCGGCCCGCACCACCTGCTTCGGCGCCCGGTCATATGGGTGCCGGATGGCATTCAGTAGCACCTCCCTTGTCACGTCGGGACTAGCCCTGACCATGGGCATCCCGGCCCGGACGGCCCGACCCAACCCTGCCCAAAAATCAAGCCCGATCATGTCATCGGGCCGGGCTCGAGCCTGAAAATCAAGCCCGACGGGCAGATCAGGCCAGGCTCGGGCCTGTGAAAATGAGTTTTTAGCCGTGGTCGGGCCGGGCCGAACGGGCCATTTCGGGCTTTTCTATGTTTGGGCCAGGCTCGGGCCCGATTTAGTAGGCCCGATGGTCGGGCCGGGCCGTGCTTGGGCCTAGGTTTTCAGCATCGGGCTTTGTTTGGCCCGGCCCGAAGCCCGGCCCGGCCTGAAGCCTGGACCGGCCCGAAGCCCGGCCATGCCCGAGATATGGCCAGGACTAGTCGGGACGAACAAGAAGATGGGCGGCAGCAAAATACAGAGACCAAGGACTCACCACCGGTGTCGGGTTCGCCTAAGGATGGCAATTTTACCCACGGGTACAGGTACCCGCGGGTACCGTACCCGCATGGCAGGGTATGGGCACACTTTTATACCCACGGGTAGTACCCATATTCTACCCATTAAGTCATGGGTAGGGTACGGGTATAGTCTTGTACCCATGGGTATACCCATACCCTGCCCGTTTGTGAACTAATGTTAAGTTGTCGTCAATTAGTCATTAATTTGTCATGTTGCGATTTCTAAATTTTGACTTAAGAGTATGTTGCGATTTCTAAATTTTGATATTGGTCAATTACTCATCTACCTGTTATTGAGCTAAGATAATTGATTTTTTTTGTCAAATGTGCTATCAATGAGCCTAAAATTATGCACAACTTGTGTACTATTTGTTCTACCCGCTGGGTACCCAATGGGTACGGGTACCTGTCGGGTATGGGTACGGGTAATGTTTCATACCCATGGATATGGTATTGCTCTACCCTACCCATACCCTACCCATTGCCATCCTTCGCCTGGCTATACGGAGGCTTCCCGAACCCCCAATCCTCCTTCAGCCCGGCCTTGGAGATGTCGTTGACCCGGCGTGTGATCTGGTCCGCCCCCAGGCACAGGTTCGACATCCTATTGGGGTATTGGAGACCGGTCATCAAACCGATGATGTGGGTGCGGTGCTGCAGCAGTAGCACCCGGCGCATGATGAAGGCGACAACAAGGTCCGCGCCAGTGAGCACCTCCCGCTCCTTCATCTCCGCCACCCGCTAGCATAGGTTGAGCACCTCCTGTGACGGGTGCCTGCGGAAGTATTCCAGTTCTGCTTGCCCTGCGGCGTGGCGTCGATGAAGGGCGGCAGGTTGATGCGGTCCGCGGCGAGGTTGTGGACGTAGAAGGAGTTCTACCACTTCTTGGTAGAATCCCCCAGCGGCATTTTGGGGCACCCCCCACCTGTCCATTTGTAGAAGATGGTGGCCCCGCAGGAGGATATCTCCCCGGCCTTCGGGCCCTGCTGCTTCAAGGCGAAGAAGCGCACCCAGAGGTCGATCAAGGGCTCGGCCCCCAGGTACCCCTCGCACAAGGTGACGAAGCCGGAGAGCTGCAAGATAGTGTTCGCGCCAAGATGATGGGGTTGGAGCCCGAAGAAGTCCAGGAAGGTGCATAAGAAGTGGCTCGCGGGGAGGCCGAACCCGCGCTTGATGTGTGAGTAGAAGACCACACGCTCGGTTCCCTCCAGCCGCGGCTCCTGCTCGCCCTCCGGCAGGCGCACGGCAACCGCCGTTTCCCTCGGCAAGCGCCTGGTATCGCGGAGGTACGCGATGTCCTCTACGGTGATGGCGGAACCCATCCACGAGCACGACGGAAGCGTCATCGAGGTTGCGGAGTGGATAAGGAAGGACGAGAAAAGGTTGGCGGTGAAGTTCTGCTCAAAGGGCGGCGGAGCGTCCCAGTGCGCGGCGGTCGCAAGAGCAGAAGGAAGAAGGAGAGCGCACACGGGAGTGATTTCCGCCGCCCCCTCCCCCCAATTTATAGGCCGCGGCTGGAACAAGGGGAAGTGGGATCGATTGCGCTCGCCCCTCCCACTTCCCGCAATAAGTGTGCACGTACCATACGCAAAAACTGCCTCGAGAATGGCAGCCGACTCGCGGATGCCGCAATAAATCCGCGCGTGTGGGCCTAGGGCGCGCAGTAGCGGGCCCCAGCCCGTCGCCCTGTCTCGTCGCGCACGTGGCCTGGCAGGCCCCTTCAGCTCCCAAGCGCCATGTGGCGCCCGTGCAGAGCCCAAAAGATTGCCTCAAGATTTTACGGACTCCTCGGTTTCCCGCCCATGTCAGGATGCCGTGATCCGGCTTCTGGAAGCCGGCACACAATGGGTGTTGCTGATGTCTACTACGCAACCTTCTCCTTGTAGACGTTGTTGGGCCTCCCAGTGCAGAGGTTTGTAGGACAGTAGCAAATTTCCCTCAGGTGGATGACCTAAGGTTTATCAACCCGTGGGAGGTGTAGGATGAAGATGGTCTCTCTCAAACAACCCTGCAACCAAATAACAAAGAGTCTCTTGTGTCCCTAACTCACCCATACAATGGTAAATTGTATAGGTGCACTAGTTCGGCGAAGAGATGGTCATACAAGTACAATATGGATGGTAGATATAGGTTTTTGTAATCTGAAAATATAAAAACAGCAAGGTAACTAATGATAAAAGTGAGTGTAAACGGTATAGCAATGCTAGGAAACAAGGCCTAGGGTTCATACTTTCACTAGTGCAAGTTCTCTCAACAATAATAACATAATTAGATCATATAACTATCCCTCAACATGCAACAAAGAGTCACTCCAAAGTCACTAATAGCGGAGAACAAATGAAGAGATTATGGTAGGGTACGAAACCACCTTAAAGTTATTCTTTCCGATCAATACATTGGGCTATTCCTATAAGTGTCACCTAACAGCCCTAGAGTTCGTAGTAAAATAACACCTTAAGACACACATCAACCAAAACCCTAATGTCACCTAGATACTCCAATGTCACCTCAAGCATCCGTGGGTATGATTATACGATATGCATCACACAATCTCAAATTCATCTATTCAACCAACACATAGAACCTCAAAGAGTGCCCCAAAGTTTCTACCGGAGAGTCAAGACGAAAACGTGTGCCAACCCCTATGCATAGGTTCATGGGCGGAACCCGCAAGTTGATCACCAAAACATACATCAAGTGAATCAATAGAATACCCCATTGTCACCACGGGTATCCCACGCAAGACATACATCAAGTGTTCTCAAATCATTAAAGACTCAATCCGATAAGATAACTTCAAGGGGAAAACTCAATCCATTACAAGAGAGTAGAGGGGGAGAAACATCATAAGATCCAACTACAATAGCAAAGCTCACGATACATCAAGATCGTACCATCTCAAGAACACGAGAGAGAGAGGTCAAACACATAGCTACTGGTACATACCCTCAGCCCCGAGGGTGAACTACTCCCTCCTCGTCATGGAGAGCGCCGGATGATGAAGCTGGCCACCGGTGAGGGATCCCCCCTCCGGCAGGGTGCCGGAACAGGGTCCCGATTGGTTTTTGGTGGCTACAAAGGCTTGCGGCGGCGGAACTCCCGATCTATTCTGTTCCCCGATGGTTTTAGGGTATATGGAGATATATAGGCGAAAGAAGTCGGTAAGGGGAGCCACGAGGGTGGAGGGCACGCCCAGGGGGGTGGGGGCCCCCCTGCCTCGTGCTCTCCTCATTGATCCCCTGACGTGCACTCCAAGTCTCCCGTATTGATTTCTTTCGAAAAATAACTTTTCTGAAGGTTTCATTCCGTTTGGACTCCGTTTGATATTCCTTTTCTGCGAAACACTGAAACAAGGGAAAAAACAGAAGCTGGGACTAGGCTCTGGGTTAATAGGTTAGTCCCAAAAATAATATAAAAGTGTTTAGTAAAGCCCATAAACATCCAAAACAGATAATATAATAGCATGAATACTTCATAAATTATAGATACGTTGGAGACGTATCAGCATCCCCAAGCTTAATTCCTGCTCGTCCTCGAGTAGGTAAATGATAAAAGAAATAATTTATGAAGTGTGAATGCTAGCAGGTGCACAAGTTTGATCAATGATAATTTCAATCACCTTTTCTAGCATCATTATATGTCGTAACAGTAGCTCAACTCATAGAACTTTGCATGATCAAGTAACAAGCTATTCACATGTTAAAGTGTAGATCATAAACTTTCTTGAAAACTAACAAACCATGTTATTAGTCATCAAACAATTACAATTCATCTTATTTTCAGGAAGAGTCTATGTCAGAGCTTTGATTTAGCAAATCCCACATACTCAACTATCATTTAGTCTTTCACAATTGCTAACACTCACGCGATATTTAATGTTTCAAAGTTTTAATCAGACACAGAGAAAGATAGGGGCTTATAGATTCGCCTCCCAACCTTTTACCTCAAGGGTAATGTCAACAATAATAGTTCATGATGCCTTACATCCAATTGGATATATATATCAGAATCTTTCCAACACGAGGTGCTTGCCAAAGGATAAAATGAAAAAAGGAAAGGTGAAGATCACCATGACTCTTGCATAAAAGTAAAAGATAGGCCCTTCGCAGAGGGAAGCAGAGGTTGCCATGCGCTGTTATAGTTGGATGCACAAAATCTTAATGCGAGGGAACGCCACTTTATATTGCCACTTGTGATAGGGACCTTTATTATGCAGTCCGTCGCTTTTATTGCTTCCATATCACAAGATCGTATATAGCTTATTTTCTCCACACTAAAAGATCATACATATTTAGAGAGCAATTTTTATTGCATGCACCGATGACAACTTACTTGAAGGATCTTAATCAATCCATAGGTAGGTATGGTGGACTCTCATGGCAATACTGGTTTAAGGGATGTTTGGAAGCACAAGTAGTATCTCTACTTGGTGCAAGGAATTTGGCTAGCATGAGGGGGGAAAGGCAAGCTCAATGTGTTAGGCGATCCATGACAATATACTTTATTTTGGATATAAGAAAACATAACCCATTACGTTGTCTTCCTTGTCCAACATCAACCTTTTAGCATGTCATATTTTAATGAGTGCTCAGAATTACAAAAGATGTCCAAGATAGTATATTTATATGTGAAATCTCTCTTCCTTCAATATTCTTTCATGAATTGTTCAAGTGACCAATACAATGTTTGAAAACCTTCAATAAATTTACCACCTCTACTTCTTATATGTGAAGTCATTACTCCCCATGGGATAAGCATATGAAACATATATAATTTCAGATTTATGACATTCAAATCATTCAACCATTTACTCATAGGATATAAGTGAAGCACACGAGTAAATGACAAACTACTCCAAAAAGATATAAGTGAAGATCAATGAGTAGTTAAATAATTATGTAGCTATATGAAGACTCTCTCTCATTTGAGAATTTCAGATCTTGGTATTTTATTCAAACAGCAAGCAAAGCTAAATAAAATAAAATGACGCTCCAAGCAAAACACATATCATGTGGTGAATAAAAATATCGCTCCAAGTAAAGTTACCGATGAACGAAGACGAAAGAGGGGATGCCATCCGGAGCATCCCCAAGCTTAGGCTCTTGGTTGTCCTTGAATATTACCTTGGGGTGCCTTGGGCATACCCAAGCTTAGGCTCTTGCCACTCCTTATTCCATAGTCCATCGAATCTTTACCCAAAACTTGAAAACTTCACAACACAAAACTTAACAGAAGATCTCGTGAGCTCCGTTAGCGAAAGAAAACAAAACACCACTTCAAGGTACTGTAATGAACTCATTCTTTATTTGTATTGGTGTTAAATCTACTGTACTCTAACTTCTTTATGGTTTATAAACTATTTTACTAGCCATAGATTCATCAAAATAAGCAAACAACACACGAAAAACAGAATCTGTCAAAAACAGAACAGTCTGTAGTAATCTGTAACTAACGCAAACTTATGGAACTCAAAAAATTCTACCAAAATAGGACGACATAGATAATTTAATTATTGATATGCTGCAATTGGAATCAGTATTTTATCACGTTTTGGTGATTTTAAAAAATTGTTTTGGTGAACAGAAAGTTTCTGGAATTTTCAGCAAGATCAAATAACTATCATCCATGAAGATCCTATAGGTTTAACTTGGCACAAACACTAACTAAAACATAAAACCACATCTAAACAGAAGCTAGATGGATTATTTATTCCTAAACAGAACCAAAAAGCAAAGAACTGAAATAAAATTGGGTTGCCTCCCAACAAGCGCTAACGTTTAACGCCCCTAGCTAGGCATGATGATTTCAATGATGCTCACATAAAAGATAAGAATTGAAACATAAAGAGAGCATCATGAAGAATATGACTAGCACATCTAAGTCTAACCCACTTCCTATGCATAGAGATTTTGTGAGCAAACAACTTATTGGAGCAAGAATCATCTAGCATAGGCGCACCAAGCAGTCGCGGCTCTGCTAGGCGGCTCTCAGGCGCCGCCTTCAGATCGCCACATCAAGTCGTTCCTCCGACAGATTGGTGCCGCTTCCAAGCGCTCGGCGGCTCCGCCCGGCTGGGCTGCGCCTGAGGCCGATCTGACCTTCAGCTCAGAAGACCACCCCGTCACCACCGCCGGCTCGGGCATGCTTCCGATGCTCTGCACGCCCACCATCTGCAACGTGGCCGTCACCAAGACCCTCGTCGACGGCGGCGCTGGCCTCAACTTGCTCTCCGTGGAAGCTTTCAGCCTCCTTCATGTGCCGCTCGAGCGGCTCAGTCTCAGCAAGCCTTTCTCAGGAGTTGGTGGCGGTGCTTCCCACTCCCTGGGGCAGATCCGCCTTCCCGTCACCTTCGGCACGCGCGACAACTACCGCACCGAGCTGGTCGGCTTCGACATCGCTCGGATCGGCCTCCCGTACAACGCCATCCTCGGGTACCCAGATCTGGCCCAGTTCATGGCGGCGACTCATCCGGCCTACAACCTCATGAAGATGCCTGGAAGCAAAGGTGTCCTCACCGTCAAGGGGGACACCAAGGAGGTCGTGACAGTGCTCAAAAAACTCGCCTTCAAGGCCGCTGCGGCGACGCAGCCCGTCGGCGCCGGTGCCCCCAAGGTCAAGGAGGCCGCGCCAACCAACAAGAAGTAGTTGTTCACCCAAGACAATGCAGAAACCAAGCAAGTGCCGTCGACGAGGACGGGTCCTCAGGAGCCACCTTCACCATAGGTGCCAGCCTCGACCCGAGCCAAGAGGAAGCGTTGGTAAAATTCTTGCGCGCAAACAAGAATATATTCGCGTGGGAGCCCAACCAGCTGGTGGGGGTCCCGAGAGAGGTGATTCAGCATCACTTAAGGGTATGCCCCAATGTGCGCCCTGTCAAGCAACAGGCGAGACGGCAATCCACGGAGAAGCAAGCCTTCATCATCCAGGAGACCCGCAAGTTGGAGGCAGCGGGTGCCATCCGTGAGGTTCGATACCCCGAATGGCTGGCGAACCCCGTCGTAGTGCCGAAGAAAGGCGGAAAGGATCGAATGTGCGTCGACTTCACCAACCTCAACAAGGCGTGCCCGCAAGACCCGTTCCCTCTCCCACGCATCGACCAGATCGTCGACTCCACCGCTAAGTGCGACCTGCTGTGCTTCCTGGATGCGTTCTCAGGGTATCACCAAATCAAGATGGCGGTGGAAGATGTGGAGAAGACAGCCTTCCTGACCCCGTGTGGGGTGTACTGCTACACCTGCATGCCCTTCGGACTGCGCAACGCAGGCGCGACCTTTCAGCGGCTGATGCACATCGCCTTAGGGCGGCATCTCGGGAGAAACACAGAGACCTACGTCGACGACATTGTGGTGAAGTCTCGGGAGGCGAGAACCTTGATCCAAGACCTGGAGGAGACCTTCACAAGCCTGCGCCAGGAGAACTTGCGACTAAACCCGGAGAAGTGTGTGTTCGGTGTCCCTTCTGGCAAGCTGCTTGGGTTCCTCGTGTCCCACCGAGGGATCGAGGCAAACCCATAGAAGATCAAGGCCATCGAGGACATGAGCCCACCGCAAACCCTCAAGGAAATGCAGAAGTTGGCTGGTCGGGTAACCGCGTTGGGACGCTTCATCTCCAAGCTGGGGGAGCGCGCCTTACCCTTCTTCAAGCTGATGAAGAAGAAAGGCCCATTCGAGTGGACCCCGGAGGCCGACCAAGCTTTTCAAGGCCTCAAGAGATACCTGACCAGCCCCCCGGTGATGGTGGTGCCAAGCCCACTCGAGCCTCTTGTTCACTATCTTGCTGCCACCCCGTACTCCGCTAGCACGGCGCTGGTGGCGGTTCAAGAGGAGCACCAAGCCAAGGGCGCTCCGCACCAGGCTACACCGCCGGCCGAGAAGGCGCGAGATCAGGAAGGCGTAGCAAGAGCCGTGGCGGCACCAATAGAAGTCCAAGCTCGGCAGGACGACGTCACAGAGACCCCCGCAAGCGACCAGGCACCAGGAGTTCCACCACCTCAGGAGACGTCCCGGCCTCCGCAAGGCACAAGCCTCACCAACGCGCCAGCCCTTGTCGAGCACCCGGTGTATTTTGTCAGCACGGTGCTGCGGGACGTAAGGGCGCGATACCCCATGCCTCAGAAGATCCTTCTCGCACTCTTGATGGCCTCGCGCAAGTTGCGGCACTACTTCCAGGGCCACCCCATCAAGGTCGTCTCAGCCTACCCATTGCAGAGAGTGCTCAGGAGCCCAAACTCTGCGGGAAGGGTCGCTGAGTGGAACATCGAGCTGCAAGCATTCCAGTTGGAGTTCAGCACTACCCGGGTCATCAAGGGAGCCGCGCTCACTGATTTTGTGGCGGAATGGACGGATGCCCCGACACTTAAAGTAGGCGAAGACCGGTCTACCTCACCAGGAAGCGAGGCGCCAGACAGTTGGGTCATGTATTTCGATGGCGCCTTCGCGCATCAGGGCACAGGGTCTGGAGCAGTACTCATCTCGCCCACTCAGGACAAGCTCTACTACGTCGTGCAGCTCTGCTTTCAGCAGGGCGAGAAGGTCTCCAAGAACATCGCAAAATACGAAGGCCTCATAGCTGGCCTGAAGGCCGCGACAGCTCTAGGGGTGAAGCGCCTCACCGTTAGGGGCGACTCATAGCTCCTCGTCAACTTCTCCAACAAAGTATACGAGCCAAAGGATGAGCACATGGAGGCATACCTCGCAGAAGTGTGTCACATGGAAAAATAGTTCATGGGACTGGAGGTGCAGCATGTGCCCCGGGGCACCAACAAGGAAGCCGACGACATCGCCAGGAGGGCACCCAAGCGGCAGCCCCAAGAGCCTGGCGTCTTCGAGGAGCGGCTCTTCAGGCCGTCGGCGACGCCAACACTTTCAAGCATAGTTCAGCCTCGGGAGGAGCTCCCACAACCACCAGCCACGGGAGCCCCAGCCTGTGGCCCGACCTCAGGAGCTCGCCTGCTCTTGGCACTCGAGCCCTAGGAGGAATGCTGGACCAAGGAATTCAAGGAATATCTTATGCAAGGGACGTTGCCGGAGAAGGAAGAGGACGCAGAGCGCGTGGCCCGGCAAGCCACGGCATACTGCATCCAGGACGACAAGTTGTATAGGAAGCGACCAAACGATGTTTCGCTGCGCTGCATTTCCAGTGACCAGGGGAAGGAGTTGCTGATTGACATACGAGGCAGGGACTGCGGACACCACTCGTCATCAAGGACTCTCATCGGCAAGGTGTTCCGCAGTGGATTCTACTGGCCCACGGCGCTCAACGACTCAGCTGAGTTGGTGAAGTCCTGCGAAGCTTGACAGTTCCACGCCAAGCAGATACATCAGCCAGCTCAGGGCCTCCAGACCATACCACTCACGTGGCCGTTTGCAGTTTGGGGGCTGGATATCTTGGGCCCCTTCCCTCGGGCATCGGGGGGCTACCGCTACCTGTATGTCACCATCGACAAGTTCACCAAGTGGGCGGAAGTGGAAGCCGTTCGCACCATCCCGGCTGGTTCTGTGGTCAAGTTCATCAAGGGCATCGTGAGCCGTTTCGGAGTCCCCAACCGCATAATCACCGACAACGGTTTGCAATTCTCGAGTAACCTCTTCAAAACATACTGTGCTAACCTTGGAACGCAGATCTGCTATGCTTCGGTGGCGCACCCCAGGAGCAACGGTCAGGCCGAACGCGCCAACGCAGAGGTCCTGAGGGGCCTCAAGACCAGGACCTTCAAGAAGAAGCTCGAGGCCTGCAGCAGGGGCTGGTACGACGAGCTCCAGTCCGTGCTGTGGTCCATCCGCACCACCACCACCAAGCCGACGGGCGAGACCCCGTTCTTCCTCGTCTACGGAGCTGAAGCGGTCCTCCCTTACGAAGTCAAGCATCGCTCCGCATGGGTCCTAGCGTTTGATGAAACGCAGCAGGGCGCCTTGCGGGGGATGGACCTCGTGCTGGGGGAGGAACGCCGCCACAAAGATGCACTAAGGGCGGCAAGGTACCAGCAGGCGCTGCGGCGATACCACTGCCGCAACATCCGCTCCAGGACGCTCGAGACAGGTGACCTCGTCCTGAGGCGGGTCCTCTCCAGGGAAGGGCTGCATAAGCTTTCACCCATGTGGGAGGGCCCGTTCAACGTCGTCCATATCTCCAGGCCTAGCGCCGTGCGCCTGGAGACGCAGGACGGGGTACCCATTCAGAACGCCTGGAACATCCAGCACCTCCGGAAGTTCTACCCGTAAAGGAAGGCCCGGTGCCTGTGAAGAAGGCCCAGTGCCTGTGAAGAAAGGCCCAGTGCCTGTGAAGAAGGCCCTATGCCCGTGAAGAATCGCCGCCCGTGACACTCTCACGTAATAATGAGTGGGGCTGTAGACGCCCCGGAGTCTCCGGAGAGCCGCCCTCGGGCCTCGGGGGCTCCCTCCCATGCCTAGTGGTAGCACTTAGCTCCGCGCTGGTGAGAAGACTTGAAGACTAGACTAGGTGCCGGACACGGCTTTTCATTTGCTTTCCGTAGTTGGCTCGTTTTCTCTTAATCGGAGTTGCTTCCAGTGTTCCTTGCTGATTTTGTTCCGTTTGCAGCTATTCCCGACTTTAGTTCGCCTGTGTTCTCTCTCTCGCATACCTCGTGAGGGGGCTAGGCAGGTGCCCTCGCGAGCGTTTTCCCTTCTGTCTCTCTGCCTTCAGTCTGTTTTCTCGCGAAGCACCCTCGTTCGAGCCCACAAGCTTGCGCACCTCTCCTAATCTGTGCCCCTCGGGTACCGCAATATGAAGCGTTGGGTCAAGGCTCGGGTGAACGACAAGTCTCCTAGCGAGCTTCCTAACGAATTTTCCGCAGTTCTTAAGCAACTACTAAGCCAAGACGAGCACAAGGAAACAAGTGCCTCGCGAAGAGGAGGCAGCCCCAAACACGCCAAGCTAAGTTATCTCTGCACCAAACAAACGACACGGCACGGAAACAACAAGAATAGCGTAATGATCCAGGAACCACAGTTCGATACACGCCCCTCCGGGCCCATACTGGTTTCATTTTTGATGCAGGAAAGAAAAGAAGAGCAAAACAAAAGCAACATGAAGCTATCCACGGGGACAGACTCCTGGCGACGTCCCAAGCTTAGCCGGATCCCTCCTCGCGCTTCACGGAGGCGCGACGACAAGACGACCCGCTACCACCTTCGAAGCGAGCGCGGCGGCGTGGTGGCTGGTCGTAGCCGCCGCTGCTGGAGCTTTCGCCGAGAGAAGAGCCTCCGTAGCTGGATGAGGCGCGGTCGGCGGGCTCGCCCTCGCCCTCGTCACGGCCGTCGCCGAGACTGAGCACCTCCTCGCCATCGTTCGTCTCGGGGCAGCACTCGGTGCGGCGACCATCTTCCCCAAACACCCTCACGTAGAGGGTTGCATCACCGTCATACTTGAAGTGGAGGGTGCACCGCCTGCCCAGGCCGCGCGCGTGAGCGAACGTCTGCCAACCGCGGGCCAGGGCTATGTTGCCCGCGGCGGAGACCTCGACCACGACCCAGGAGGCCCTGCTGCAGCAGCCGTCTGCCTGCAGCCAGAGCCCGCCTGGACCAGAGGCCGGCAGCTCGTCGACGAAGAAGCGTGGGAGCTGAAGCCAGCTGCCGGCCGGATCCTCCGACCAGACGACGAACTCCGGCAGCACTTGCGCCGAGTGGAAGCGCGGCCGGGGAGGCCGTGCAGCCACGGCACGCCTTCCCTCATCGATGGGGCTGCCGCGATCGGAGCGAACCCCGCCATGCGCAGCGGCGCCACCCCGGGAGCGGAGGGCCGCGGCGGGAGTCGCGGTGTGCTTGCGGGGACGACCACGTCCCCGCTTGAGCGCCGGGGAGCCGGGCCCCTCGCGAGGACCTCTTCAACAGCGCCATTGGAGCTGGCGATGGAGCAGAGAAAAAGAAGCGAGCGGAATGGGAGAGATGGGCGACGGGGGCTCCGCCCCCTCCCTCATTTATAGCAGGAGAAGGCCAACCAGCGCCCCCCACGATCACAGGTAATGATGGTTTTCCTTGCATGTCGCAGGGACTTGTCAAGTCAAGCAGTTGCCGAGGCAGCATGGGCAAGCGGAGACGCTCACGTCCAGTCAACCGCCACGCGTCAACTGAGGCCGCAGGCTTTTGGGGCCCGCAGCGCTCGTCGCTTCACCTTTGGCTTCGCCTCGAAGCCAAGCCCGAGCACGCCTTGGGCCCGGGGGCTACTGTCGGCGTTCTAGGAACGGGGGTCCCCAGACTTGCCTGCCTGCGGCCCACGGCGTGGCTATGCTAGCAGGCCTGTACGGCCCATCTTCATCAACAAGGCATTCAAGACCGTCGCGAGGGGCCAAGCCTCGCGAGGCGGACGATGCAAGACCTCCTCAGGAGCGGCCTCGCTAGGCAAGCTCACGAGGAGCGGAGAGATCAAGGCTAGGCAAACCTCACGAGGCTCTCGTGATGTGAGCCATGACGATCGACACCAGGCGGGCGCCAGCGCGCACAGCGTCCTTGTTTCCTCTTTGGTGCTAAGGAGGCAGGCGCAGGCGCGGAGTAGCGAGGCATCAAGCAAAGGTTTCCATATTGGTGCAACGAGACCAGGACCCGAAGGACGGCAAGACGGAAGTCACCGTGGAGCCCAAGGTGGCGTCACCACCAGAGCCTTTTGCGGGCGAAGAGCACTTTTGTCAGGATAAGCTGTACTAGCTGTCCCCTTTCAAATTGGCCATTGTTGGCTCCCTTCCCGCTCAATATTTGGGGAGAGGACCAGGGCCTATATAAGTAGAGCTAGCCACCACCGTAGGGGATAACTCAATCAGAGGCATCTCACCCACACAAGCACTCCAAGCACAAGAACACCTCAACCTCAGGAGGCTGTTCTTCCCCTTGTACTGTTCTTCATCAGCCCAAGAGGCAATCCACCACCGCCACACTGGAGTAGGGTATTACACCACAACGGTGGCCCGAACTAGTATAAATCTTGTGTCTTTGTGTTGTGAGTTCGTCGAGTTCGTCCGTGAGATCTTAGAGAGCTAGGGCGTAGATCGGTAGGCAGGAAATCTTCGCGCGCACCCCAGTGTTCGAACCTTAAGGGTTTTACCGGAACCCGTGATCCGAAACCCGGCACATCAAGACTTCTCCAACAAGCCAGCTGTCCCTTGGCGTATTCCTCAACCCAGCCATAGGTCAGCTCCCGTCCCATCCCAGCCGTATGATGGGACGAGTCTCCATTCAAGGATGAGCAAGGCAACAGTGCCCCAGCAACTCCTCTGGCCAGTCAAGGCTTGGCCCCTCACGAGGGTCTTATCTTGAAGGTGCCGAAGATAGGCCGTGCCAGGCCGTCGATGGGGTCACACCGTGGGCCGCAGGCAGGCAAGTCTGGGTACCTTGGTTCTCAGAACGCCGACACACCGTTTGGTAGGAAGTGACCGAGACACTTTCATGGTCTGAGGAACTAAAACACATGCTAACACTCCATGTTATTACAAATGATTTCAAACGATATAATCACAAATTATAAAGGACAAGTTTTGGTCGATTCAATATGATCATTCTTCTAACGTCATACCCTCAATGTTGTTTTAGGACTACCATTACACTTAACGATATCGTAAGATCCAAAAAACATGGTCACCAACAACACTTGAGCTAGTCTGGGAGGCGAGACCGCGAACCTATTGTTTACCGTTTATCATTTCACACGTGCATATGAGTTTTCCATTGGATCGCATATTCCAGTAACATAGCAGTTATATCATGAAATATAAACTCTTAATTATGAATAATGTCAATATAATAATACAATATTATTACCTCCAGGGCATATTTCCAATAGATAGTACTATGATAAAGGATTAGATTATTAATTTATGGAAGTTCATTGGTGTGCAAGTAGACTGATACGTCTCCAACGTATCTATAATTTTTGATTGTTCCATGCTATTTTATTATCAATCTTGGATGTTTTATAATCATTTTATAGTCATTTTATATCATTTTTTTGGTACTAACCTATTGACATGGTGCCAAGTGCCAGTTGTTGTTTTTTCCATGTTTTTTACATCGCATAAAATCAATACCAGACGGAGTCCAAATGCCACGAAACTCCACGATGATTTTTTATGGGCCAGAAGGAAGAAGTTGGGCCCTGGTTGCACCTGGGGAGAGTCCCGAGGAGGGGACAACCCACCAGGGCGCCCCAGGAGGCCCAGGCGCACCCTGGTGGGTTGTGCCCACCTTGGGTGCCCCCCCGGACCGCCTCTTTGCTCTATAAATACCACAATATTCCAGAAACCCTAAAAGCGTCACGAAATATTCATCCAGCCGCCGCAGAGTCCAGAACCACCAGATCCAATCTAGACACCATCTCAGATGGGGTTCAACACCAGATCATGTCTGATGAACTTTGAGTTTATGATCAGTCATATCTTTTTATATACATCAAAGTTATTTGAGTTTCCTTGATCTCTTATATGCATGATCTCTTATAGCCTCGTATTTCTTCTCTGATATTTGGGTTTTGTTTGGCCAACTTGATCTATTTATCTTGCAATGGGAAGAGGTGCCCGGTAGTGGGTTCGATCTTACGGTGCTTGATCCCAGTGACAGAAAGGGAACCGACACGTATGTATCGTTGCTACTAAGGATAAAAAGACGAGATCTATATCTACCGCCGTAGATAAACGAATCTTGTCTACATCATGTCATCGTTCTTATTGCATTACTCCGTTTTTCCATGAACTTAATACACTAGATGCATGCTGGATAGCGGTTGATGTGTGGAGTAATAGTAGTAGATGCAGGCAGGAGTCGGTCTACTAATCTTGGACATGATGCCTATGTAATGATCATCATCATAATTATTTGAGGTTCTATCAATTGCCCAACAGTAATTTGTTTACCCACCGTTTGCTATCTTTTTCGAGAGAAGCCACTAGTGAAACCTACATCCCCCGGGTCTTCTTTCTCATATAATTGCTTTGCGATATACTTTTTCCTCGCTTTTATTTTCAGATATATTAAACCAAAAATACAAAAATACCTTGCTGCAATTTATCTTTATTTATTTTATTTAGTGTTCGGTCTATCAATTTACTACAAAATTATCTCACGTCCGTTTGCCACTTGAGGCGCCGAACCCCGAAAGGGATTGACAACCCCTTTAACACGTCGGGTTGCGAGTGGTTGTTATTTGTGTGCAGGGGCTGTTTACATTGTGTTTCTTGGTTCTCCTACTGGTTCGATAACCTTGGCCTCATCTGAGGGAAATACCTACCGCCACTGTGCTGCATCATGCCTTGCTCTTTGGGAAAATACCGATGTAGCTTCAAGCGACATCATAGACCGACCTTAAGATCTACATGACCAGGAAACATGGACAAGGGATGCAAACAAAATAGGAATCTATAAGTTGATGACACGCACCTTCAAAAGTTCTTACAGATGTACAATGCTTGAGAAGTCCGGAAAATTGGTCCTGTCATTAGCCTTTAGATAACCATTGCTCCCCCCGGCATACAGTTGCAACCATAGAATATGACCCGCGCTTTAATACGAATCTATTGAGAAAAAATCAATGTGATGATCAGCTTCTCGAGATGTCCATAACGTACTATAATTCTCCACCTTCTGTTCCAGGGGCTCCATCTATAGACCAAGGTTTTCTGTTATGCCCGTGTTAAGCAATGCATGTGAATCAATAAATTGTGGTCTCCTGATGCAAATTGTGTTATGGTTACACTATAAGAATAAGATGTTCAAAGTAGTGTAAGTTACCTCCCAAACGGTCCCTCTATCTAAAGATCAAGCACAATTTTGTACTCCCTCCATCCGAAAATACTTGTCAGAGGAATGGATGTACCTAGACTCATTTTAGTTCTAGATACACCCATTTTTATGTATTTCTCCGACAAGTATTTCAGGACAGAGGGAGTATTTGTTAAATAAACATTAAGTTGATCTGTACCTATGTGATGCCCCCAACTCAATCATGCGCTGATCATACACACAAATGCGCATGATCAAGATCAGAGACTCACGGGAAGATATCACAACACACTTCTAGACGCAAATTAAAATAATACAGGCTTTATACTTGAGACGCCCCCGACTCGACTGTGCACTAATCATACACGCAAATGCGCATGATCAAGCCTAGAGACTCACGGGAAGATATCACAACACAACTCTAGACACAAAATTAAATAATACAAGCCTTATATTACAAGCCAGGGGCCTTGAGGGCTGGGATACATAAGCTCGAAGACACAAGATTTAGCGGAAGCAACAATATCTGAGTACAAACATTAATAGACAATTCTGCCTTCAGAAGGCTAGAAAAATAACGACATCCGGATCGAAAAGGCGCAGGCCTCCTGCCTGGGATCCTCCTAACTACTCCTGGCACACAGAGGTCTTCATGTATTAGTAGGCTCCGTCGGGGTAGTGGCAGTCGTTGGCGGGTGATACGTCTCCATCGTATCTACTTTTTCAAGCTCGTTTTCCCTTGCTTTGGACTCTAATTTGCATGATTTGAATGGAACTAACCCGGACTGACGTTGTTTTCAGTAGAATTACCATGGTGTTATTTTTGTGCAGAAATAAAAGTTCTCGGATTGACCAAAAAATTTACGGAGAATATTTTTGGAAAAAAATACTGGAACAAGAATCAACCAGAGGGGGGCCACCTAGAGGCTACAAGCCTTGGGGGCGCGCCCTGTAGGCTTATGGGCCCCCTGGAGCTCCTCTGACCCTAATTCCAACTCTATAAGTACCTATTCACAGAGAAAAAATCAGAGAGAAGGATTCATCGCATTTTACGATATGGAGCTGCCGCCACCTCCTGTTCTTCATCGGGAGGGCTGATCTGTAGTCCGTTTGGGGCTCCGAAGAGGGGAATCCATCGCCATCATCATCACCAACCTTCCTCCATCACCAATTTCATGATGCTCACAGCAGTGCATGAGTAATTCCATCGTAGGCTTGCTAGACAGTGATGGGTTGGATGATATTTATCATTTAATCAAGTTAGTTTTGTTAGGGTTTGATCCCTAGTATCCACTATGTTCCGAGATTGATGTTGCTATGACTTTGCTATGCTTAATGCTTGTCACTAGGGCCCGAGTGCCATGATTTGCGATCTGAACCTATTATGTTTTCATGAATATATTTGTGTTCTTGATCCTATCTTGCAAGTTGTAGACACCTATTACAAGTTATGATCCGCATACCCCAAGGTGACAATAATTGGGATTCTTTCCGGTGATTACCGTAGTTTGAGGAGTTCATGTATTCACTAAGTGCTAATGCTTTGGTCCGGTTCTCTATTAAAAGGAGGCCTTAATATCCCTTAGTTTCCATTAGGACCCCGCTACCATGGGAGGTAGGACAAAAGATGCCATGCAAGTTCTTTTCCATCAGCACGTATGACTATATACGGAATACAAGCCTACATTATATTGATGAATTGGAGCTAGTTCTGTGTCACCCTAGGTTATGACTGCTACATGATGAATATCATCCAACACAATTATCATTGTTGATCCATTGCCTATGAGCTTTTCACATCTTGATCTTTGCTAAGGTAATTTCGTTGGTACTGTTGTTACAATCACTATAAAACTGCTACTGTTACCTTTGCCACCGTTACCGTTACTCCCATATTACTTTGCTACTAAATACTTTGCTGCAGATATTAAGTCTTTCAGGTATGGTTGAATTGACAACTCAGTTGCTAATTCTTGAGAATATTCTTTGGCCCCCTTGTGCCGAATCAATAAATTTGGGTTGAATATTCTACCCTCAAAAACTATTGCGATCCCCTATACTTGTGGGTTATCAAGACATTTTTCTGGCACCATTGCTGGGGAGTATAGCTCTATTCTCTAAGTCACTTGGGATTTATATCTGTTGAAAACTATAAGGAATCTAAAAGACACCAGAGCCAAGATTTTTTTCCTCTACTACGAGGGGAGGTAAGGAACTGCCATCTAGCTTTGCACTTGATTCACCTTCTGTTTTGAGTAAGCTTGCAAAACCTACACCTGCTATTGATTCTGATATTTCGCATGTTATTGATGATGCTACTTCCAATATGAATGATGCTACTACTTTGCGTGACAATACTATGCCATTGGGTGAACATCTTGCTAGAGTTAGAACTATTGAATATGCTGAAGATGATGATATTTCTGAAACTGATGAAATTATTGAAACTGAACACTTTGAAACACCTGTTAGACCTAGCTCCCTAGATATGAACTGCCTATTATGCCTGAAGGCTATGTTAGGGATGGAGAGATAGCTAGGGACTTTCTTGCTTGTAAGGATAGAGATGATCTTAAGAAATTATTATGCAAGTGGAAAGAAAAATCTTTGAATGCTAGAATGCAATATGATCCTAAGTTTGCTACTTCACCTATTTTTGTTACTGATAAGGATTATGAATTCTCTGTCTACTTTAGTTGAATCTATCCTTTCCATGGCTATGAATCTGAAACTATTATGGCACAACTTACTAAACTGAATGATATAGCCACCCTATTTGCTCATGAGGAGAAAATTCGCTACTACTATATTCTTAAGTTGTTTCCTTTCTCATTAAAGGGTGATGCTAAGTTATGGTTTAAATCTCTTGCTCCTAGTTGTGTGCGTAGTCCCCAGGATATGATTTACTACTTCTCTGAAAAATATTCTCCTGCTCATAAGAGACTAGCTGCTTTATAGGAAATATTTAACTTTGTGCAAATTGAAGAAGAGAGTCTCCCACAAGCTTGGGGGAGGCTTCTCCAATTACTTAATGCTTTGCCTGATCATCCTCTCAAGAAAAATGAAATACTTGATATCTTTGATAATGGACTAATCGATGCTTCTAGGGACCACCTAGATAGTTGTGCTGGTTGTGTTTTCAGGGAACAAACTGTTGAACAAGCTGAGGTGCTATTGAATAATATACTGAGTAATGATAATGATTGGACGCTTCCCGAACCACCTCCTAAGCCAACTCCAAAGAAAAGAGGTATTCTATTTCTCAGTCTTGAAGATATGCAAGAGGCAAATAAATCTATGAAGGAAAAAGGCACTAAAGCTGAAGATGTTAAGAATTTACCACCTATTGAAGAAATACATGGTCTTGGTAACCCGACTCAGGTAGTAGAGGTAAATTCTCTCTATAGATTTGATGCAGTTGATATTCCTCATAATAAGTCTGCTAGTCAATGCTTGGATGAATTTGATAACTTTATTGTTAAGCAAGAAAACTTCAATGCATATGTTACTAGACAATTGAAACGTAATGCTTATATGCTTGACTGCTTGGGTGACTATATGTGTAGAACTATTAATGATCTTAAGATTATTAGTAAACATGCTTCCATGGTAAAAACTCAAGTAGAACATGTTCTCAAGGCACAAAATACTACTCGAAACAGAGAATTTGCCATGAGTCAGATCTTTGGCGTCTGCTAGCGGACGGCAAAGAAGGCCTTTGTCATCTGCTTCTAAAAAACCAACGGCAAAGAGCTGGCTGACGGCAAAGACCTTCTTTGCCATCAGCCAATTCTTCGCCGTCCGCTGGCGGACAGCAAAGATTCTTTGCCATCAGCGGGAGGATGACAAAGAGGTGGGTGGCGTCCAGTAGAGGCCCAAACCCCAACGGCCCACCAGCCCCGCCTCTTTGTCGGCCGCTGGCTGCCGGCAAACCAAACGCTACATAACGGCCCCCACACCCCACCTCCCACTCTCGCCCTCTCACTCCACCTCGCCCCACCCCAACCGTCGCCGCCCCCGACCCCCACCGCCATCACCGCGCCGCCCCACCACCCTCCCCACCACGACGCCCCACCACCCACCCCCGGACTTGCCGCCACGCCGCCCTGTGGCCTCGCAGCCCCGCCACACCCGCGGCCTCGCCGCCTCACCATCCCACCCGCCGCCCCATGGCCTCGCCGCCCGCCACCCCGCCGCCCCGGTACCCCACCCGCGGCCTTGCCGCCTCGCCGCTCCGCCGCCCCGCGGCCTCGCTGCCCTTTCCATAAGTTTGGCCTCGCCGCCCCACCCGCCGCCCCGCCGCCTCACCACCCGCCGACCCACTCTAATGAACCTCTCCCCTCTATTTTTTTCTACTGTTCATTAGGTTAGTTACTAGGGTTAGTTAGGTTTGTTAGTAGTGTGTTAGTTAGGTTAGTTAGGTTAGTTCTAGGTTAGTTAGGTTAGTTGTAGAAAAAAATTATTTGGAGAAGAAAAGAAGAAGAATAAGAAGAAGAAGAAGAAGAGGAGAAGAAGAAAAAGGGGTCGAGGTTAGATGAAAAGAAGAAGAATAAGAAGAAGAAAATATTAAGAGAAGAAAATAAGTAGAAGAAGAAGATGAAAAGAAGGAAGAAGAAGATGAAAAAAAAGAAGTACAAAAAAGTGTCGATGCTTTATGTGATGTAATGTCCTTAATTTTCTTGACTCGATTGGTAAACATTGCAGGCTTTGTGCTATTTCATCTCCTTGGAGTCATCATTGGTCAAAGTTTTTTGTCCGTGATCCGGCCGTTGTTTGACTACTTCCTCTATAGCTGAGGGTGAGCTACGAATCCACCTGCACCTCCTACGCTCTTTTAATCATGTCAGTAGATTTCATTTTCATGCTAAGTCGCGTAACCAGTTTGCGTCTCCTGTCCGAAAGGGTTGCATCGATAAATATGCATTCAGTTGCATATTTATCACCGGGATTGTCCAGCAATTTCCACGGACAGCCCGAGTATGTGTAGATTGGGTATGTTCTCCGTGCTCTATCCCATTCCGAGACAAAATTTCATCAGCGCCTCCCTGTTGTTCTCTAGATGCACATTCTCCCAGCTTTTGCCGAGATGTGTATCAGGAGAACAACGGGGAGGTGCTGCCGAAATTTTGTCTCAGAATGGGGTAGATCATGGAGAACATACTCAATCTACACATACTCGGGTGGGATTTGGACCTATCTTTACCTATTAGAGTGTAGGTTGCATGGACGTAATAAAATTGACAAACTAGATGAACTAATGAATATACATGCTGAATTATATATATATATATCTTGTCTGTCCAGTAGCTAGGCAAGATGAGTGATCGTGCGTGGATGTACACCAGTTGCACTAGTCAGAAAGGGATTACCAATGAATGGTTAACAAAAACAAGGGGTTTGTGATAGCCGCATTTGCAAATGGCCAGAGGAAAAACTGGTGCCCCTGTGTCCGGTGCAAGAATGGGGAAAAGAGGACACGTGATGAAATGGGAAACACCTGCATAAGATTGGTTTTGCGCCCAGTTATACGGTGTGGACATTTCATGGTGAGTCTACCCAACGTGCCAGAGCTGAGGTGGTTCGTCGTCGCAACGACGAGCATGGTACCGGGATGGAAGACATGGTGCAAAACTTTTATGATGCTCAGGATTCGGACAAAGAGGTGGAGGAATCTGCAAAGGCCTTCAATGAAATGTTGGGAGTCTTCAAAACATCCTCTTCACGAGCACACTGAGCTTTGTCAGCTGGATGCCATCTCACAAATAATGGCTCTGAAGGCTCAATTCAACTTGGGCAGAGAATGCTACAATGCGATGATGACAGTATTTGGATGCTTTCAACCCAAAGGCCATGTACTGCCTGCAAACCTGTACCATTCAGACAAAATCCTTCGTGCTCTTAAGATGCCCTATGAGAAGATACATGCCTATGAGAAAGGATGTGCCTTATTTAGGCTTGATTATGCGGACTTGAACTATTGTTCCATTTGCAAGTCTTCCAGGTATATTGTGGTAGACAATGGTATGGGTGAGAAGACGCGGACCAAAATCCCGGTTAATGTTCTTCGCTATATGCCAATCGTACCAAGACTTCAACGTCTTTTCATGGTCGAAGAGACGGCCAGACAGATGACATGGCACAAAGCGGGCAAAAGAACCGAACTAGATGCAGATGGGAATCTGATGATGGTACACACATCAGATGGTGAAGCTTGGAAGCGCTTCGATGCATTATATGCGGAAAAAGCGGCAGATCCAAGGCATCCTCGAGTCGGCATTAGCACGGATGGGTTCAGTGTGTTTGGTCTGACGGCAACCCAATACAGTTGTTGGCCCGTATTTGTCTTTCCACTCAATCTCCCCCCCCCGGACAGATTATGCAAACAAATAACATTTTTTGACGTTGATAATTCTAGGGCCGAACTATCCGGGGAAGAATATGAATGTGTACATGCAGCCTCTTAAGGACGAATTGCAAGAAGCTTGGGATAGTGGGTTCAAGACATACGACGCCTTTAACAAACAGAACTTCATAATGCGTGTCTGGTACATGTACTCGACGCATGACTTGCTGGCGTATGCGCTATCCGTTGGCTGGTGTGTGCATGGAAGGTTCTCGTGCCCCACATGCAAGGAAGCTCTTGAGTTTCGTTGGCTGCAGGAGGTCGCAAGTTTTCTTGCTTTGACTTGCATAGACAGTTCCTGGATCCTTGCCATAAGTTCAGGAAAGACAAGAAGAACTTCATGAAAGGTAGAGTTGTCAAAAACTCTGCACCACCTCCATTGATAGGCCAAGAGACCCTGGATCAGTTAAACGCTCTCGAGCCAGATGCAGAGCGTCCAGGGTATTTCAAAGGGTATAATTCGAAACACGCCTAGACTCACAAGACATGCTTGTGGGATCTGCCTTACTTCAAAGACCTCGTTTGCCCACACAACATCGACGTGATGCACACTGAAAAGAATATCACCGAGGCACTTTTTGGTACATTGTTCGGCATAGACGAGAAGTCAAAGGATAATACTAAGGCTAGAGTCGATCAGGAGGCGCTATGTAATAGACCGTTACAAAACATGCAAGAACCAAAAGGAAAGCAGAACTGGACGAAGCCAAAGGCATGGTTCAATCTTGGAAGGCCAGCTATGAGGTAAATTATCTTGTGGGTGAAAATGCAGTTGATGTTCCCCGATGGTTATGCAGTGAATCTAATGAGGGGAGCGAGCCTTGAGAAATTGAAAATATTTGGTCTCAAGAGTCATGATTGGCACATATGGATTGAGCGGGTAATGCCGGTGATGTTGCGTGGCTTCATCCGTGAGGATGAATGACTAGTACTGGCAGAGCTGAGCTATTCTTCTGTGTTCTTTGTGCGAAAGAACTATCGCCTGTCGTGCTAAAAGAAATGGAAGAGTTGGCGCCGAAGTTGATCTGCAAGTTAGAGAAGATCTTTCCTCCGGGCTTCTTTAATCCAATGCAACACTTGAATTTGCATCTCCTGACAAAGGCAAAATTCGAGGGGCCGTGCAAAATCGTTGGTGCTACGCAACTGAGAAGATGCAGAAGACGCTCCGAGCAAAATGTAAAAATAAATGTCGAATTGAAGCATCGATGGCCGAGGCATTCATTACTGAGGAGGCGGCAAACTTTGTGACATCACACTACGAAGCCAAAAATCTTCATTTGCATAATTCAAAGCCTCGGTACAATGTTGGCGACCATAAATCCAACCTCAGCCTATTCAAAGGAAATCTCGCACCAGTCGGTGCTTCAAAACCGATATCATTGGACGTCCAAGAATGGCGGACCATTTCATTGTATATCTTCACCAACCTAACAGAAGTGCGTACATACATCAAGTAAGTTCTCACGTAAATTGTTTCGCAACTTATAATTCCTTTGAACTGCTCTTATTCCTGGATATTTTTTGATATAGTGGATACATCACCAAATTCTCAGATGGAGCGGTGATCCAAAAGGAATCCATCGAATAGTATGAGCTTCTGGCAAAGCAAGGAGGCGGCTTTCCCGGTTTCATCTCTTGGTTCAAACAAACGGTAATTTCCATTAGACCATTCTCATTTCTTCGCCTAATTTGCGGCTATTGCAACAATCCTTTCATATTAAACTTGTAAGCTAATTCAGAGTCTATGGACACTGAAATGAGACAAGTCGCTAATGGTTTTGACTTTAAGGTCCATTCATTTGACAAATACGACATTAACGGGTATCGCTTTCGTACCTATGGCAAAGAGCTATCTATGGCCGACCAAAATTCTACAAATTGTTGTGTCTCTACTATCGGCGATGCAGGTATCGAGTATTATGGGAGAGTTGAAGCAATTTATGAACTTCTATTCTATGGTCAAAATGCACCGAACGTCGTAGTCTTCAAATGTTATTGGTTCTAGCCGAAGGAGACTAGAAGGACTCATGAACATATAGGGCTAGTCGAAATCAAACAAAGCTCCCATTTAGATGTTCCCGATGTCTATATTACGGCTCAACAGGCGACCCAAGTTTTCTATCTGCCGTGGGCCTGCCAAACTGATCCAAATCTGAATGGTTGGAATGTCGTTTATGAAGTGCCGCCACATGTTAGACCACCTCCCTCCAATGAAGAGGATTATGAACCTCACATTAACCCAGACACATATGAAGGTGAATTCTTCCAAGAAACACGTCTTTCCAAATAAACGCTTGAAGAAACACTCTACTTCACACCAGAACATTGAAGTAGACAGCGACAGTGAACCCGACTTCACCCCTGAGCCGGAACAAGAAGAGCCTGAACAAGAAGAGGTTACTGCTGCGGATGACTTGTCAATGCTTGACCGATTACATAAAGGTGGCCTTCCACATGTTGATGCCGCTGAACCCGATGAGCACTTCAATCATGAGTGATGATGATGATGCATTTATTGATCCCGGAGCATTTATTGAACCCAACGATCAAGATTATTATTAGGTACTCAATTTTTTATGTTGTACTTGATTTATATAATTACTTGTATGATTGTACGATTTATATAGTTAATTGTATAATTTTCTTACTTTGTATGATTGTTTGTTATACATAGTGCCATGGTCTTGATATCCGTCCCCGTCGGCCCTAACCCGGTTTATGATTCGGATGTGGTATATTCTCTTTTATAACTATTTGTTGCATTTTGCATTTATGACAATTATGGCCATCAAGTTGACATAGAGATATTTTTATCTAGGAGGTATGTGAACCGGAAATTGCAACCGACCCTCTTGTCGAGAAGTTAAATTTAGTTGAAAAGAAAATGAGTATTTGAAAGAAAAAATTAAAAGAATTGAAGAAGATAATATGAAATTGGAGTTGTATGTTGCCGATGTCGTCGATGATCACAAGATGAACATGAATGCAATGCGCTTGAAGATGGATGCAATGCGCTTGAAGATTAAGAAGATTAGAAAATATGCCATTGATAATGAGGCTTGGTATCATTATGCCGTTGGATCAATTTTTACCTTACTTGTGATCTTCATCGCATTTGTTGAGATGAGGGTAAGTTTTCTCTAGTGTTTTGCTTAACAAATGCATACTTAGCTTATTTCCTCCTAAATGGCTTAATTACCTAAGTTATTTAAAAATGAGCTATACTTACATAAGTTGGCTTTAAAATGGCATCATCACCTAGGTTAGCACAAAAATGACCTATACTTACCTTACTTTCCTCCAAATTGACATAATAATCTTAGTTGGCTAAAAATGGCTTAATTACCTATGTTAGCTCTAAAATGACACAAATAGGAATAACAAGAAGAAAAACAAGAAAGAGGAGAAAAAGAAAGAATAGAAGAAGAAAGGGAAGAAAAAGAAAGAATAAAAGAAGAACAATGAGAATGAGGAGGAAAGGGATAAAAAGATAGAATAGACGAAGAAAGATGAGGAAAGAAGAAGAAGAAGAAGAAAATTCTTCTTCTTCTTCTAGTCTTCTCTTCTTCTTCTTTCTTCTTCTAGTCTTCTTCTTCTTCTTCTAGTCTTCTTCTTTTTCTAGTCTTCTTCTTCCAGTCTTCTTCTTCTAGTCTTCTTCTTCTTCTTCTCTTCTAACTTTCTTACTCCCATTTTTGCAGGTTTGATTCACTTCATGGAAGCAGCATTGATGGAATGCTAGTGTTTAGTTCTTGTTTTCATTTGTATTGATGAACAATGTGAAACTATGTATGTATATATGGATGAACTCCGTGAAACTATGTATGTATTGGATCTTTTAATACCCTATGTGTTCTATTGCATTGATGGACTGCTAGATGTTTGATACATGGGCTAGTTTGATGTTGAAACTATATATATCATATATATATATATATTGAAAATGCGGGGATATAACAGAAAACAGAAAAACAACAACAATACAGGCACTTTGCCATCCGCCACCGACAGCAGAGGGACCTTTGCCGTCTGCCACCGACGGCAAATAAGCCACGTGGCAGCAACCTGTGCAACCTGGGAGCAGACCCATTTGGTCAATTTGCCGTCGGTGGCCGATGACAAAGAGCTGGGTCTACTGAAGCATCCGTTGACGTTAGGGCTGGTCAGCTTTGCCGTCTGCTAGCGGGCGGCAAAGGTTGTCGTTAGCCACCTAACGTGACTAACGCATGTTTTTGCCGTCCATGTTCTTTGCCGTCCGCCGCCGACAGCAAAGGGCCTTTGCCATCCGCTTTGAGGAAACAGACGGCAAATAACATGTTTACCGTCACTCTCTTTGCCGGTTAGGTTTGCCGTCGGTGGCGGACGGCAAAGAGCTTTACCGTCCGCTTTTCGTGCCTTTGTCGTCTTCCATGGCGGACGGCAAATAAGTTGATTCCTGTAGTGAAATGATTTGTTGAATGAGTTGAATAATAAGAACAATGATCATGTTGTTAGAGTTATGACTAGAGGAGGAAAAATGACTCAGGAACCTTTGTATCCTGAGGGCCATCCTAAGAGAGTAGAACAAGACTCTCAGAGGATTAATATTGATGCACCTAGGCCTTATAAAAGGAAAAAAGAAAGATGATAGGACTTTGCATGCTTCTAGTGAACCTGTTATTGACACACCTGAGAATCCAAATGATATTTCTATTTCTGATGCTGAAACGCAATCTGGTGATGAACATGAACCTAGTGATAACGTTAATGATGATGTTCATGTTGATGCTCAACCTAGTAATCATAATGATGTGGAGATATAACCAACTGTTGATCTTGATAACCCACAACTAAAGAATAAAAGATATGGTAAGAGAGAGTTCATCGCTAGGAAACATGGTAAAGAAAAAGAACCATGGGTTCAGAAACCCATGATCTTTTCTCCTAAACCATCCAAGAAAAAGTATGGTGAGTATTTTGAGCGCTTTGTTGAAATGCTTAGACATGTCTTTTTGCGTATGCGTTTGACTGATATTCTAAAAATGTCTCCTTATGCTAAGTATATGAAAGATATTGTTACAAATAAAATAAAGATACCGGAAGCTGAAATTTCCACCATGCTTGCTAATTACACTTTTAAGGGTGGAATACCAAACAAACTAGGAGACCCAAGAATACCAGCTATACCATGCTCAATTACAAGAAACTATGTTAAAACTGCTTTATGTGACTTGGGAGCCGGTGTTAGTGTTATGCCTTTCTCTTTATACCATATAGTTGATTTGAATAAGTTGACACCAACTAAAATCTCTTTGCAAATGACTGATAAATCAACTGCTATACCCATCGGTATTTGTGAGGATGTAATTGTCGTAGTTGCAAACGTTACTATCATAACGGACTTTGTTATTCTTGATATTCCCGAGGACGATAGTATGTCGATCATCCTTGGTAGACCATTTTTGAATACTGCAGGGGCTATTATTGATTGCAACAAAGGCAATGCCACTTTTCATGTTAATGGTAATGAGCATACGGTACACTTTCTGAAGAAACAACCTCAAGTTAATTGCATCAATTCTATTGGAAGAATTTCAACTATCGTTATTGGAAGTTTTGAATTCCCTATTCCTACTGTCAAAAAGAAATATGATATTCTTATTGTTGGGGACATGCATATCCCCGTTGAGGTAACCAAGTGTTATACGAAGATTCTCCGATTTCATGTCATTCGGAAGAAGTTTGTTAATAAGACTTGATCAACCTTGTTAATGGATTCCTTTTGATGGGCATGAGATGGATGAATTTAGTAAACACAACTTTCTGTACCCACTTTTTACTCTCTGTTATATAGAATAAATAAAGCAAAATACTATTATTTGTCTGTTTTCTGAATTATCCGTGCAATAAAAAATGTCCCAAAAATAAAAGTGGGCCACAAGCCCACAGGGTGCGCCCACCCCTGGGCACGCCTAGAGGTCTTGTGGGTCCCACGTGGGTCCTTCCACTTATTCCAGCACCCATCCACTTCGTCTTCCTCCAGAAAAAAATCCCACCATTGCTCAAATCCGTGTTCTTGCTCATTTTGCTGCCATTTTCGATCTCCTTGCTCGGAACTCTGTTTTCGAAACTATTTCGGGGATTTGTTCATCGGTATGTGACTCCTCCAATGGTCCAATTAGTTTTTGTTCTGGTGCTTTGTATATTGCAAATTTTAGCTGTTGTGGTGACCTTGTTCTTGAGCTTGCATGTCAAATTTATATGGTCCAAAGTAGAATTGTTGCATGATATAGCCTCTAGACACTTGTGGGAGTAGTTGCTATCAATCTTGTTGAGTTTTGTTCACTTTTATTTCGAGTCACTAAAAATTTCAGAATTTTTTCAAAGAAAAGGAAAGAAATGATGAAGATATGGTTAAGGGGCTCTTCAAGCTGAAAATCAAATGAAAATGAAAATGAGGAGAAGAAGAAGCCCAAGTATAATCTTCCGTGTGCGGCGGAGGTTCGACCATGTGAATGGCCAAGTGATGCATTCTTGAAGGCGGCTGAAATTTATGATGTTTTCTATTGTTTGGCGGAGAATGCAGGCATCACCAACTTCATCCAAGATAAGTGTGAACAATACCTTTTGCTCACTAACACCTTCTTGCAAAATTTTCATTTCTATTCTAGGAAGTCACCACCCATGGTAGAATTTTATTTATATGATGAGCATAAGGAGATGACGCATTAGATTTTGCGAGGTTTGCTAATTACCTTATGAGGGTAGCGTTAGTGAACCACAGCCTAGAGACGTGGAAGAATTTATTAATTAAACTATTGTAGGGGAAGAGAGAGGGGTGTCGGAAGCAAGAGTGGCTAGCTTACATTTTCCTGTTTTATGCTATTATTCACTATTTGCTGGGAGATGTTTGATTGGTCGTGGGGAGAGCGGATGCCTTAGTGCCCCGGACCTTGCTATTTTGCGCCATGCTTTATATTGTGATATTACTTTTTTTAATATAATTGTGATAGAACTTTTAGTTTGGGCGCTATTGTTGCTCGTCGGTTAAACACGAACCATATGAAGGGTCCCATCTTTGGAGGTGTCTACGCCTCCCGCCTTGCTAGACTCTTTGAGATACCTATTAGGCATGATGACGAGTAGGAGATGCTGCTACCCACTAGATATTTGAACTACAATAGTATGGTAGTGCATGATTTTATTAGGAAAGAAAAGGACAAGAGACTCCTCTACAACCTAGTATTTAGCCAGGATACTTGTGAGACTATTATGATGTCTGCTTCTTCTTTGTTCGATATTCGTTCAGGAAGGTACACTATTATGCCCGAGGACATCTACAAATTTTGGGGTCTTCCACAACCCCCAGTACCTGAGCGAGCACTAGTTCATGATCCGTATCAGGAGCCTGTTTATCAGTGGGAGCCACAGGAGCTCGCCAACCAGTGGAACTCTCAGGACCCTCCGGAGTATCGAGGATAGGGATATTTTGAGCTGTGTCCCTAGACCAACTTAGGCCAAAAATCTAAGCTTGGGAGTATGTATTTCTCACCGACATTACCTTGATGTTCTGTCGGAGTAATTGGCCACGGATACCCCAAAGACAGCGAGACAATAATTCAAGACATCGGGGCTAGCAAAGCCCCTCAGTCCGACTGCCCGGCCGCTCCTGCCGGCTCCCCGTCCGACTGCTCATCCGGCCGGCTGCCGACTGCTGACTGCGCCGACCAGCCGGCTGCCGACCGCGTCAACCAGCCGGCTGCCGACTGCAGCCTGACCCAACATCGACAAGACCCCGACGTGGCGGCCATACCGCGGACGAGACGGCTGTACCTCGATGCCATCATGTATAGTGTCACTTATCCCCTGGCACTATTTATGAAGTGACCCAGGGGACAAGCATGACACCCCACCATACCGCCTTGCTTCCATGCCACCACATAGCTTAGGTAGTAAGCTACCCCCATGCCTATATAAGGCACACATCCATCCATCCATCCACACACACGTAGGAGCACCACACTCCCACGGCCACACATGGCTAGGCTCATGTGCCACACTAGCTAGTTAGCTCCTTGCTACTACTTCATCTGGATACAGCTCCAGGAGCAACTCTGTACCAGATATACTACAGATACTCAGACATGCAGGAGTAGGTGTATTATCTCTCCGGAGAGCCCCGAACCTGGGTAAACTAGCGCGTGCTACTCGCATACCCGCTCCCGGGCCTATCAGCAACAGTCTTACCCTCACACTAAGCCCTTGTGGCATCTGTCGCCTCACACCTCCCCCGTGAGAATACACGACATGTTCACACACTCATTTCCGTTGTCGGTGTTCATACTTTTTCATTGTATTATCCGTGCTAGTTTATTTTTCTTGCTTTCTTCTTGTGTGTTTGAAAAAACTTTGAAAAAATCCAAAAAAATAGTTCTCGCTTCTTTTTAGTTTTCTTTCTTGTTTATTGAGTAGTAGTATTAAAAGAAAACCCAAAAGATTTCTCGTTCTTCTTTTGCTTGTTGGGAGCTTTCCCGTGTAAATAGTTTTTCTCGTTCTTGTTTTACTTTCTTCAGAAAAACAAAAACGCAAAAAGACATTTCAGTGTGTTTCTTTGAAATTATTTTTGTTTCTTTGGGTCGTAAGGAGAAGACCACGATGATGGCTCTCATATGCATTATTGTTGATCTAACAAAGAGCCCATATTACCTTGTCTTCTCCGAATAAATGATTGCAGATTCCAGCTTAGTCCAATGCACGTGCACTCTTATTATTGTTCACATCGTTCGGTCGTGCAAGTGAAAGGCAATAATTATGATATATGATGAAAGGATTGAGATGGAGAAAAGCTGGTACGAACTCGGCCTATTTTGTTTTTGTAAATATGATTAGCTCATCATTCTTGATTCAGCCCATTATGGACGAAACATGTTTGCAATAACAATTAGAGATTATAGTTACTCTTGCCATGCTTAATTGGCTAGGAGTTGATAATGGTTTACCTTGCATGCCAACATACTTTTAAAATGGTTATGATGTAGTATGATAGGATGGTATCCTCCTTTGAATGATTTAAGTGGCTTAACTTGGCACATGTTCACGCATGTAGTTGAAACAAAATCAACATAGCCTCCACAATATTTATGTTCATGGTGATCTATATCCTACTCATGCTTGCACCCAATGTTGGTTAATCTCAATGCATGTTTATGACCGTTGTCTCTCTCTAGTTGGTAGCTCCTCAATCTTTTGCTAGCCTTCACTTGTACTAAGTGGGAATACTGCTTGTGCTTCCACTTCCATAAACCCAATTTTTTCCATATGAGTCCACCATACCTACCTATATGTGGTATTTACTTACCGTTCCAAGTAAATTTGCATGTTCCAAACTCTAAATCTTCAAATAATAATATGTTTTGTATGCCCGAATAGCTCATGTAGTGACTGGGGGCTGTCAGTATCTTCCATGCTAGGTAGGTTATTCTCACAATGAGTGTTTATTCACTTGTCACTCACGAGAAAGTGGCTGGTAATCGGGATGCCCAGTTCCATGCTCAAAATCAAATCAAAATATAAATATATAAAAAAACTCCCCCGGGACTGTTGTTGGTATGGACGATACCCGTGGATTCGCCTAGCCGTGGAGTGTGATTGTTGGTGGAGGGGGAGTAAAAACTTTACCATTCTGTTTGAGAATCGCCTATAATGTATCTAGCAATGGAAGATAATGAGATCTCTTGGTTGTTATGTTGACAATGAAAGCATATCACTCAAAATTATATTCATCTCTGTTTTAAAAGCTCTGAGCTCTAGCACCTTTGCAAATCATTGCTTCCCTCTGCGAAGGGCCTATCTATTTACTTTTATTGCTGAGTCATCATCCTCTTATAAAAAGCACCAGTTAGAGAGCACCACTGTCATTTATATGCTTTGTTATTAATTGATGTTGAGTATGAGTGTGACTGGATCTCTTTTGCCATGAATTATAGGTAAGTTGTCAGTGAGGGTTATGAGATATATAACCTGAGATAGTAAGTTGGTCCGAGGGACCGTGATCTTTGCACCATATGCACTTCATGGATATCTCATCATGTTCATGCATTAGAACTTGATAAATGTCTTGTTGTTGTTTGTCATATTTGCTTTGCTTACTGTGAGCTTGTGAGTACATTCAAAGTACTCACCTGGCGTGTCATGCCAGTTTCAGGAGAAGCCGTACCAGGAGTTGGAGTCATTCCGTTCATTGCGATCTAGGTCGTGTCCTAGAAGTGTCCCTGTGAGATGGAGTTCTGCTACGTCGTATTTCCGCTGCCGCATAGATGTTTCGTTATCATCGAGGCCCATGTTCTGTCTACTAAATAATGTACATAAGTGCAGCCGCACTGTGTGTGCCGCTTGGCCTCGTTTCATCATGTATCCATCAAACCTATGTATCCACAGGAGATCAATAAAGCGATTGTTTTCTATACCAAGTTGTTGTGCATTGCCTCAAGACTTGATCTCTGGGCTGGCAATGCAAGGTAAACCGGTTGCTCTGAGCCGGGGTGCCACAAGAAGTTTACATCTTGCCTAGCTCTAGAAAATCTTCATGAAAAATCTCGGTTCCTTCATATATTAATATGGAAGAGAATAACAAGGTCCACAACCATTAAAGATGAATCTATTAGTTAAACATGGAAACAACAACACATACCATTTAAACAAATATGGTTCTATTGTTTCACACCCTCACAACATATTCTCACTCTTATGTTACTCCATTGATACTTTTGTTTCCAAAAAATAAAATCTATTAAAATTTCTACACTTGAGCCAGAACCTCTCGGTCTTCAACCATTTTGGCGCTAGTAGAAATATTTGTCCCGAGAATGGTAATCATGGGATGTCCAAGTCCATGGGAAGATCAACTTTGTAGTTGTTTCTTCCTTTCTTTGGCATGGGAACTCATGTGACCACCGTAGGCTTGAGATGTGATGAATTTGCGACCGCAAATCTTGCATGTGTAATTACCCAAGGATGTAGAACCATGCAAAATACCACTACCAAAAATGCCATTTGGACCAACTAGAGGGGTCTTATCTTCTCTTGGTACATGCGAGGTTGTCATGAATGGAGAAATAGGGGCAGGTACACCATAAGAAGAGTCATATAGTAGCCTTCCATTTTGTATGTTCTGTTGTTGCAATATAGTATTAGGTGTAAATGGGTCAATATTTTCAGGAGAACAACAAAATCCATATGGTAGTGAGTTTACCTCAGAGACATGCATGGTGGGCATATCGGAGATTGAACCATCCTCCATTGCTCCATTAGTGTTAAGGTGGGTATGAACAATAGAATTTGGATCTGTTTGGAGTAAGGATGTGAATGATGGAGACTCCATGGGCGAGGTATAGGTATGATGATAGGAGTCTGCATAATTCCACAAAGGGTTTGAAAGGAAATCTTCATGCTTGAACATTTCATGTTCATCTTGATGGATTTCCTCATTGTTGGGCTGGGGCACTATGGTATTAACCATGGATAGAGGATTAATAATTGTATCAGACAATTGTGGTGGTAGTGGTGCTAGGCCTACATTCTCTTGGTGTGGCATCATGGAACTATCATTGACTAACATCATGGTAGGTTCAAGTGGTGCATTGGGTGCAAGTGAGGAGTTCACCATGGAAGGTGAATCTGATGGTAGTGACTCAAAGGCCAAAATATCATTTAACACTGGCATGGCTGTCGTGCCTCTCAATACTTCATGCAAGGGAGAAATGTAGGCATCACTTTCACTAGATCTAACTTTGTTAGGGTAGGAGCCATTAGGATCCATGACTACTGGCAAGATCAACAATTTTCAGAAGAAGCTATGGAGAAGAGAGACGCTTATGCTATGATAGTGCTTGAAGCTTATGAGGATTATTGCATAGGTAGATGTATATATAAGGTTCTTACAAAACTATGGCCATGCATGGCATCATGTAATATTGAATGATTACATAATCTAGAATATCTGGATTTTAATCATTGTTATTTATACAACGTCTAGGAGATATCAGATATAAATTTGTCTAATAATTAACGAGATATTCTAGGATCTCTGAATGAGGAATTCAATCTTGCCACATGTTTTAATAGAACTTCACATTAATGGCCTCATCTAATATTAAATTATGACATTATCAGGAAGATCTGGAATTTATTCACTGATATACATACAATATCTATGAGATATGAGATAACAATTTGTCTAATAATTAAAGAGATCTTCTAGGATCTTTATTTCTAAATTTGATCTTGCATCAGTTTCAATATAACTTTCCAACACACTTTCTTTTGTTGGACAAAAAATCATCGTTTATGGTGATACAAGATAGCACGCGTCTTCCTAAACAAGTGACTAGTTTATGATCTCAACTTTGAAAGTTAGTATATTAACTTCCTTATGGTGCACCATGGCTCCAAACTACTATTGTTAATGAAATATTTATGCCATCAAGAAGTACCCTCAGAGAGGCTATCTATGTCGTCTATTTCTGCTTCGTGATCTGTGCAATAATTACAAGCCACTTTTCCATTACATTATTGTGTCAAATCTTCTCTCTCTCTCCTCTTTGAACAAATTGCACGCCCTGTAGACTGTGCACACTTGTTTCAATGCATACTCAAGTGTGGTAGATTTCCTTTTGAAGGGGAAGCCATACAACTTGTGTGAATTCAAATTCAAATACTGGCATATTTAAACAGCTAATTAACTACTAGTTAGTGCATCAGTTATTAATAAAAACAATGCTTAATCAACTATTAGGAAATAACTAAAAGTGCCAATATGATATACAATGTTCCAATTTTATTAGCAAGTGTCAAATATCTCAAATTACGAAATGTCCAAATAGGACAAAGAGACAGATAATTAATAAGTGCCAAAAATGTCATATTACAAAGTGCCAAAAATCTCATATTGCAAATGTGACAAAGTGGCAAAATACGACCAAGTGACAAATTACCCCAACTCAAAAAAGTAACAAAAAATACAGAAATTTGCTAAATTCAGACTAAAAGGATATACACAACTTCATAGGATCTGTGTATGAACAATTAAAATGCACACTTTCATAAGCTCTACGTATGAGAAATTCAAAAGTGCACACTTTCATAAGATATGTGTATGAACAATTCAAAAGTGAGCACTTTAATAGGATCTGCGTATTGAGAATTCAAAAGTGCGCACTTTCACAGGATCGGTGTATGAAAAAAATCAAAAGTGCACACTTTCATAGGATATATGTGTCTATTTAAATCAAAAGTGCGCACTTTCAATATCAAAAGTTCTAGAAATTAACTAAGTTCATCAGTAAAAGTGTGCACTTTGCAGCATGTAAATATGATCACATTTATAGAGATCCCATGTAGTGCTCTACATTGGTTAAGTGCCAAATCTGAATTCATTCCAAGATGACTATGTGTTAGATCCGTCCGATCACATGCAAACATAAAAACAATCCTCCACAATCAAGGAGAGAGAGAGAGAGAGAGAGAGAGAGGATACCACAGGGCCAACAGAGGATAGGGCGTACGGGTCAAGGTAGAGGAGGACAAGGTGGAGTTCATCCTCACCGCCAGGAGCACCAACAAGTAGGAGGACGAGGTGGAGGTCGTCAAGGAAGAAGGCTGGTGATGGGACATGCGTGGTCGTGGATGATGCCCTCGTTGACCACCACGTCCATCACGCATGACCATCGATGAGGAGGTGGTGCACGGCCATGGATCTGGCGATGGAGGCCATGGTGGTACATGACATGGTCGACATGGAGCCCCCCCTTGATATCGCATGGTTACCTGAGGTGGATCTGTTCATGGTCGTGGAGGTGGATTAAGTCACCATCATGTCTGAACAAAAAATGAGGGTCAACGCCGGTGACCCACACGAGCAACACTAGCCATCGTGTGTGGATCCTTTGGATCCCGCACAAGAGAGGAGCGCGGATCTGAGGAAGATGTCAGGTCATCGGCTTGGGAGGCCATGCCAGATTCGACTATTATGGGGAAGGAGGTGAGAGGTTGTGGTCGGCGTGGAGCCTGGTGGCACGTCGGTTGGGTAGCAAGAGGGGCAAGAGCTCGAAGGCGAGGAGAGGCGGGCATGGCGGGAGCAAGGGGTGGTGTATGGCGTCGGACGCCGGTGTGCGTGAGGCGGTAGCGGCGAGCTCCGATCTAGATCTCGATTTAGATTCAGATCAGGGCTAGGAGGAGCCAGCACGAGAGAGAGATAGAGATCGAGAGAGGGAGGGGGAGAGAGAGCACGGTGGGTGGAGAGAATGAGATAGAGGGGTGGGTGGGTCGGTCTAGCTATATGGTCGCTGGGCGGCAGGGTGTAGAGCCCTCTCTTGCCACTGATATGACTATTTTCTCCCTCTCTCTATTTGCTCTCACCTAGCACAGATCTCCAGACCGTTAGTGGGTGGTGGTGATATTTATGTCCTGGGTAGTGTTCTATATTAGAAATTCTCTCTCTCTTTGGCGGAGTGAAATTTCTCAATATATCTCTTTACCTTCAAATTAGTTTTAAATATCCAATTCTACAACCCATTACCAAAAGATTGCCTTTATCATTGGAAAATATTATAAATTCTTGTAAATATCCATTATACCAACATTATGTTCTTTGGTAGCTACATAAATGGCTTCTTCACTTCCTCTACATCTCAATTGTATTGTTCTTCAACATACATATCCATGGCTTCAAGGCACTCTCCATGACATGATTGGCCATGTAAATCATGAGTAGTTAGTCAATTAGAAGTTCATTGTTATAGCTAACAATACTTTCATAATTATATTTTCCTTTGTCTGACTAAATCTCTTCATGCGCTGGAAACATATGATTGGACTAAATATACTTGCATGATGCATAGTGCATAACCATTCCAGGAAGATAAGCACATTCACCATTGCGTTATATGGAAATATCATTCATGCAATTATTCCAAAAAGGAATCTTGGAATTTTTCATTATGTCATTTTGATATGTCCATTATTTATGGCTTCGTTGTTGTAGGTACCTGAATGCAGGAATTTAGAAATCGATGACCTTTGAACCAAACATGTGATTCGTGATTCTCTTGAACCACCATGTTTGTTGTGATACTTTTATCATAATAATGTTTCTATAATGTATACTTTGATTATATGTTGACGGCATTATTATTTTACAAATGTATAAGCTTTTACATTGACAACGAGACTTGAGAGGCATTAAATTTCACCATTTCTCAACTGGGTCCACCGCTAGGGCTCAAATGTTAGGTCAATGTCTATGAGGTCTTATCTTTGATCAATCATGGGTTTAGATTCATTTATCCAAGAGTCTCTAAGGTAGACGACAAAGTGACATGTTAGATTCTACCAGCACTAAACATGATAACCTAAATCAACAGACTCCTAAACAAATGTGAGATGAGGCCCTCACTTACACTATTTTCTATATTAGTTTGCAATCCAAGTACATGCCACATAGACTTATCCTATGATGTGAGACATCTTTGTTAACTTCCCTTGTTTTGTACCTAATAGATTCCCCTCATGTTGTACCGAGTGCTGTCGCTCGAGGCAAAAGTTGATTTCTTATTGCATTCTATGCAATCCAACCGACTTATTTGTTGTAAAACTTACTATCTATATAAAGCACATGATTCCATGTTTATCTTGTATTTAATCAAATGCATTCATCTAGATTGGAATAGAAATCAGATATTATCATTGTACATGTATGGAAAGCAACTACACTAAGTAAACGTCTCATAAGATGTACACCCAACCACCTAGTTTCCACACCTAACACATGCAAATTTGGGTTCTTATTTTTTGTAAAACAAAATTGTCTTAGGGGCTTTACTCTACCTCACTCTTGAAGAAAATGTCATTTTCATAAAAAATGCCATTTTTCATGTAAATAAAATATAACAACTAATAGTAAATGAGTTATAACGGCACAAAGTTATGATCCATATGAGTAACGGTACCTAGTTCAGATGGCGTTTATGCGAACAACATCTAGCCCTTTTTTTGAAAATGCTACGCGTTATATGTTCGACTCAAGAAACTCATTGAAATACACCTTGATAATATTCTTGAATTTTTTCAAAAAAAATCTCAGTCAATGTCATTAGACTTGGACATTGACAAATGGACCAATCTTAAATGACAACATCAATTTATTGCTGATTACAGGGGGCTTCTAGGAACGAAATATTCACTACTGCAGAAACACCCTCTCATGACTAGTCACTAGTGATGGCCACAATGCAACCCGTCACTAGAGGTAGGGTGTGATACGTCCATTTTGCATCATGTTTACCTACTTTTATTTACAATGTTTTTATGCATAATAATGCTTTATGGAGTGATTCTAATACCTTTTCTCTCATAATATGCAAGGTTTACACAAAGAGGGAGAATACCGGCAGCTAGAATTCTGGACCTGAAAAAGCTATGCCAAGACACCTATTCTGCACAACTCTAAATGAGCTAAAAGTTTACGAAGAATTATTTTGGAATATATGAAAAGTACTGGAGCAAATAACTACCAGAGGGGGGGTCATCTAGTGACCACAAGACACCAGGGCGGCCAGGCCCCCCAAGCGTGCCCTGGTGAGTTGTGGCCAGCCCAGCCCACCTCCGGTGCCCATCTTCTAGTATATAGGACTTTCAGGACGGCACGTCGCCATCTCGAGGTAGAACTTTGGCAGGAGCACTTTTGCCCTCCGGCGGAGCGTTTCTGCCGGGGGAACTTCCCTCCCGGAGGAGGAAATCAAAGCCATCGCCATCACCATCAACCCTCTCATATTTGGGAGGCCAATCTCCATCAACATCTTCACCACCACCATCTCCTCTCAAACCCTAGTTCATCTCTTGTGTTCAATCTTTGTACCAGAACCTCAGATTGGTACCTGTGGGTGACTAGTTGTGTTGATTATATCATGTAGTTGATTACTATATGGTTTATTTGGTGGAAGATTATATGCTCAGATCCATTATGCTATTTAATACCCCTCTGATATTGAGCATGATTATCATTTGTGAGTATTTACTTTTGTTCGTGAGGTCACGGGAGAAGTCATGTTGCAAGTAATCATGTGAACTTGATATGTGTTTGATATTTTGATGATATGGATGTTGTGATTCCATTAGTGGTGTCATGTGAACGTCGAATACATGGCACTGCACCATCTTTGGTCCTAAGGGAATGCATTGTGGAGTAGTTATTAGATGATGGGTTGCTAGAGTGACAGAAGCTTATATCCTAGTGGGACCGATTTGGATCCAAATGTTTAATGCTACGGTTACATTTTATCTTACTACTTTTCTCGTAGTTGCGGATGCTTGCGAGGGGGTCAATCATAAGTGGGAGGTTTGTTCAAGTAAGAATAGCACCCAAGCACCGGTCCGCCCACATATGAAATTATCAAAGTAGCGGACGCAAATAGAACCAACATGAAGAAAGTGACTAGATGAAATTCCCGTATGCCCTCAAGAACGCTTTGCTTATTATAAGAGACCATTTCAGCCTATCCTTTGCCACAAAAGGATTGGGCTACCTTGCTGCACTTTATTTAACATTATAGTCACTTGCCTGTTACAAATTATCTTGCTAACAAACTACCTGTTACCGACTATTTCAGTGCTTGCAGAAATTACCTTGTTGAAAACCACTTGTCATTTCCTTCTGCTCCTTGTTGGGTTCGACACTCTTACTTATCGAAAGGACTACGATTGATCCCCTATAATTGTGAGTCATCAAGACTCTTTTCTGGCACCGTTGCCGGGGAGTGAAGTGAAGGAAATATGCCCTAGAGGCAATAATAAAGTTATTATTTATTGCCTTATATCATGATAAATGTTTATTATTCATGCTAGAATGGTATTAACCGGAAACATGATACTTGTGTGAATACATAGACAAACAAGAGTGTCACTAGTATGCCTCTACTTGACTAGCTCGTTGATCAAAGATGGTTATGTTTCCTAGCCATAGACATGAGTTGTCATTTGATTAACGGGATCACATCATTAGGAGAATGGTGTGATTGACTTGACCCATTCCGTTAGCTTAGCACTTGATCGTTTAGTATTCTGCTATTGCTTTCTTCGTGACTTATACATGTTCCTATGACTATGAGATTATGCAACTCCCGTTTACCGGAGGAACACTTTGTGTGCCACCAAACGTCACAACATAACTGGGTGATTATAAAGGTGCTCTACAGGTGTCTCCAAAGGTACTTGTTGGGTTGGCGTATTTCGAGATTAGGATTTGTCACTCCGATTGTCGGAGAGGTATCTCTGGGCCCACTCGGTAATGCACATCACTATAATCCTTGCAAGCATTGTAACTAATGAGTTAGTTGCGGGATGATGTATTACGGAACGAGTAAAGAGACTTGCCGGTAATGAGATTGAACTAGGTATTGAGATACCGACGATCGAATCTCGGGCAAATAACATACCGATGACAAAGGGAACAATGTATGTTGTTATGCGGTTTGACCGATAAAGATCTTCATAGAATATGTAGGAGCCAATATGAGCATCTAGGTTCCGCTATTGGTTATTGACCGGAGATGTGTCTCGGTCATGTCTACATAGTTCTCGAACCCGTAGGGTCCGCACGCTTAAAGTTAGATGACGATCGGTATTATGAGTTTTGTGTTTTGATGTACCGAAGGTAGTTCGGAGTCCTGGATATGATCACGGACATGACGACGAGTCTCGAAATGGTCGAGACATAAAGATCGATATATTGGACGACTATGTTCGGACACCGGAATGGTTTCGGGGAGTTTCGGACATATACCGGAGTACCTGGGGGGTTACCGGAACCCCCCGGGGAGTTTAATGGGCCAAGATGGGCCTTAGTGGAGAAGAGGAGGGGCGGCTAGGGCTGGCCGCGCGCCCCCTCCCCCTCTAGTCCGAATTGGACAAGGAGAGGGGGCGGCGCCCCCTTTCCTTCCCCCTCTCTCCTTCCCTTCCTTTCCCCCTCCTACTCCAACTAGGAAAAGAGGGAGTCCTACTCCCGGTGGGAGTAGGACTCCTCCCTGGCGCGCCCTCCTCCTGGCCGCCGGCCTCCTCCCCCTGATCCTTTATGTACAGGGGCAAGGGGGCACCTCTAGACACACAAGTTGATCCGTTGATCCATTCCAGCCGTGTGCGGTGCCCCCCTCCACCATATTCCACCTCGGTCATATCGTAGCGGTGCTTAGGCGAAGCCCTGCGTCGGTAGCAACATCATCACCGTCACCACGCCGTCGTGCTGACGGAACTCTCCCATGAAGCTGTGCTGGATCGGAGTTCGCGGGACGTCATCGAGTTGAACGTGTGCTGAACTCGGAGGTGCCGTACGTTCGGTACTTGGATCGGTCGGATCGTGAAGACGTACGACTACATCAACCGCGTTGTGATAACGCTTCCGCTTTCGGTCTACAAGGGTACGTGGACAACACTCTCCCCTCTTGTTGCTATGCATCACGATGATCCTGTGTGTGCGTAGGAAAAAAATTCAAATTACTACGTTCCCCAACATGAAGCACTCTTGGTAAGTGGAAATTGTTAAGGAAAAATTATTACTACGTGCTGAAATTTATTGTCACTTGTCACTATGGAAAACCATCCTTTGAGGGGCTTGTTCGGGGTATCTTCACCTCGATCAAAAACACAAAGAGTTGCCCCTTAACCTACTGCACCTACTGAAAATATTGGTTATGAAATTCCTTCCCGTATGATAGAACAACTGCTAGCTAAACCTTATGCAGGAGATGGAACAGAACATCCTGATATGCACTTGATATATGTAAATGAAATTTGTGGATTATTTAAGCTTGCAGGTTTACACGCAGATGAATATAAGAAGAATTTTTTTCCCTTTATATTTTAAGGGAAAAGCATTGACATGGTATAGGCTATGCGATGATATTGGATCTTGGAACAAGAATCGATTGAAATTGGAATTTCACCAAAAAAAATATCCTACGCATCTAATTCATCGTGATCGGAATTATATATATAATTTTTGGCCTCATGAGGGAGAAAGTGTCACTCTAGCTTGGCGGAGGCTTAAGTCAATGTTATATTCATGCCCCAGTCATGAGCTCTCGAGAGAAATTATTATTCAGAATTTTTGTGCTCGGCTTTCTCGTGATGATCAATCCATGCTCGATAATTCTTGTACTGGTTCTTTTATGAAGAAGACTATTGAATTTAGGTGGGATCTTTTAGAAACACTTAAATGCAACTCTGAAGATTGGGAACTCGACGAAGGTAAAGAATCAGTTATTAAGCTTGAGTTTGATTATGTTCAATCTTTTATGAACACCGATGCTTTTCACAAGTTTAGCACTAAATATGGACTTGACTCTCAGATAGTAGCATCTTTCTGTGAATCATTTGGTACTCATGTTGATCTCCCTAAGGAGAAGTGGTTTAAATATCATCCCCCTATTAAAGAAGAAATTAAAGAACCGGTTAAAGTTAAAGTAGAACCTGGTGTTGCTATGGTTAAAGATCTCTTGGTAGAAAATATTTATGGGCATGTTATTTATTTCTGTGATGAAGCTGCTAGAATTGCCAACCCTGATGAAAACGATAAATGTAGACTTGTTGTTCGCATGTTTGTTGTCTCAGTTAAAATTGGAGATCATTGTTATCATGGTTTATGTAATGTGGGTGCTAGTGTGAGTGCTATTCCTTTTACCTTATATCAAGAAATTATGAATGACATAGCACCCGCTGAAATAGAAGACATAGATATTACTATTAAACTTGTTAATAGAGACACCATCACACCATTTGGGATTGTTAGAGATGTTGAAGTCTTGTGTGGGAAAATAAAATATCCTACTGATTTTGTAGTTCTTGGTTCCCCACAAGATGACTTTTGTCCCATTATCTATGGTAGACCTTTCTTGAACACTGTCAATGCTACTATAGATTGCCATAAACAAATTGCCAGTGTTAGCTTTGGTGATGAGTCTCATGAGTTTAATTTATCTAAGTTTAGTAGGCAACCTCATAAGAAAGAATTACCTAGTAAGAATGAAATAATTGGTCTTGCTTCTATTGCTATGCCTCCAACTGGTCCTTTAGAACAATATTTGCTAGACCATGAAAATGATATGCACTTGCATGAAAGAAATGAAATAGATAAAATTTCATTTGAACAACAACCTCTGCTTAAACACAATTTTCCTATTGAAACTCTAGCAGGTCCTCCTCCACCTAAAGGTGATCCTGTGTTTGAATTAAAGCAATTGCCAGACACTTTGAAGTATGCTTATCTTGATGAGAAAAAGATATATCCTGTTATTATTAGAGCTAACCTTTCAGAGCATGAAGAAGAAAGATTACTGAAAATTCGGAAGAAGCACCGAGCTACTATTGGATATACTCTTGATGATCTTCAGGGCATTAGTCCCACTCTATGTCAACACAAGATTAATATGGAACCTGATGCTAAACCCATTGCTGATCACCAACGATGTTTAAATCCTAAAATGAAAGAAGTGGTAAGAACTGAAATACTAAAGCTTCTAGAAGAAGGTATAATCTACACCATAGCTGAATTAAATGCAACTCTAAAGATTGGGAACTCGACGAAGGTAAAGAATCGGGTATTAAGCTTGAGTTTGATTGTGCTCAATCTTTTACGAACACCGATGCTTTTCACAAGTTTAGCACTAAATATGGACTTGCTCTGACATAGTAGCCTCTTTCTGTGAATCATTTGCTACTCATGTTGTTCTCCTTAAGGAGAAGTGGTTTAAATATCATCCCCCTATTAAAGAAGAAATTAAAGAACTGGTTAAAGTTAAAGATGAAACTATTATTTACAATGTTGATCCAGTTGTCCCTACTGCTTATACAGAAAAACCACCTTTCCCTCTTAGGATAAAGGAACATGCTAAGGTATCAACTATGGTTCGCACAAGTAATATTAAAGCACCTAAACCCTCTGAGCATATTAAAGTAGAACCTAGTGTTGCTATGGTTAAAGATCTCTTGGTAGAAAATATTTATGGGCATGTTATTTATTTCTGTGATGAAGCTGCTAGAATTGCCAAACCTAGTGAAAACGATAAATGTAGACTTGTTGTTGGCATGTGTGTTGTCTCGGTTAAAATTGGAGATCATTGTTATCATGGTTTATGTGATGTGGGTGCTAGAGTGAGTGCTATTCCTTTTACCTTATATCAAGAAATTATGAATGACATAGCACCCACTGAAATAGAAGACATAGATGTTACTATTAAACTTGCTAATAGAGACACCATCACACCACTTGGGATTTTTAGAGATGTTGAAGTCTTGTGTGGGAAAATAAAAAATCCGACTGATTTTGTAGTTCTTGGTTCCCCACAAGACGACTTTTGTCCCATTATCTATGGTAGACCTTTCTTGAACACTGTCAATGCTACTATAGATTGCCATAAACAAATTGTCAGTGTTAGCTTTGGTGATGAGTCTCAAGAGTTTAATTTCTCTAAGTTTAGTAGACAACCTCATAAGAAAGAATTACCTAGTAAGGATGAAATAATAGGTCTTGCTTCTATTGCTATGCCTCCAACTGATCCTTTAGAACAATATTTTCTAGACCATGAAAATGATATGCACTTGCGTGAAAGAAATGAAATAGATAAAATTTTCTTTGAACAGCAACCTCTGCTTAAACACAATTTGCCTATTGAAACTCTATGAGGTCTCCTCCACCTAATGGTGGTCCTATGTTTGAATTAAGGCAATTGCCAGACACTTTGAAGTATGCTTATCTGATGTCTACTACACAACCTTCTTCTTGTAGAAGTTGTTGGTCCTCCAAGTTCAAAGGTTTGTAGGACAGTAGCAAATTTCCCTCAAGTGGATGACCTAAGGTTTATCAATCCGTGGGAGGCGTAGGATGAAGATGGTCTCTCTCAAACAACCCTGCAACCAAATAACAAAGAGTCTCTTGTGTCCCCAACACACCCAATACAATGGTAAATTGTATAGGTACACTAGTTCGGCGAAGAGATGGTGATACAAGTGCAATATGGATGGTAGATATAGGTTTTTGTAATCTGAAAATATAAAAACAGCAAGGTAACTAATGATAAAAGTGAGCGTAAACGTTATTGCAATGCGTCGAAACAAGGCCTAGGGTTCATACTTTCACTAGTGCAAGTTCTCTCAACAATAATAACATAATTGGATCATATAACTATCCCTCAACATGCAACAAAGAGTCACTCCAAAGTCACTAATAGCGGAGAACAAACGAAGAGATTATGGTAGGGTACGAAACCACCTCAAGGTTATTCTTTCCGATCAATCCGTTGGGCTATTCCTATAAGTGTCACAAATAGCCCTAGAGTTTGTAGTAAAATAACACCTTAAGACACAAATCAACCAAAATCCTAATGTCACCTAGATACTCCAATGTCATCTCAAGTATCCACGGGTATGATTATACGATATGCATCACATAATCTCAGATTCATCTATTCAACCAACACAAATAACTTCAAAGAGTGCCTCAATGTTTCTACCGAAGAGTCAAGACGAAAATGTGTGCCAACCCCTATGCATAAGTTCACAAGGTCACTGAACCCGCAAGTTGATCACCAAAACATACATCAAGTAGATCACGTGAATATCCCATTGTCACCACAGATAAGCACATGCAAGACATACATCAAGTGTTCTCAAATCCTTCAAGACTCAATCCGATAATATAAATTCAAAGGGAAAACTCAATCCATTACAAGAGATAGAGGGGGAGAAACATCATAAGATGCAACTATAGTAGCAAAGCTCGCGGTACATCAAGATCGTGCCAAATCAAGAACACGAGAGAGAGAGAGAGAGAGAGAGAGAGAGAGAGAGAGAGAGAGAGAGATCAAACACATAGCTACTGGTACATACCCTCAGCCCCGAGGGTGAACTACTCCCTCCTCATCATGGAGAGCGACGGGATGATGAAGATGGCCACCGGTGATGATTCCCCCCTCCGGCGGGGTGCTGGAACAGGGCCCTGATTGGTTTTTGGTGGCTATAGAGGCTTGCGGCGGCGGAACTCCCGATCTAGGTTTCTTTTCGGGGGTTTCTGTATTTATAGGAATTTTTGGCGTCGGTCTCACGTCATGGGGGTCTCCGAGTCATCCACGAGGCAGGGGCGCGTCCTCCACCCTCGTGGATGGCACTGGGCTCTAGGTTAATATGTTAGTCCCAAAAATCATATAAAATAGCATGTAAATGCATATAAAACATCCTAGATGGATATTATAATAGCATGGAACAATCAAAATTATAGATACGTTGGAGACGTATCAAGCCTCCCCAAGCTTAATTCCTACTCGTCCTCGAGTAGGTAAATGATAAAAACAGAATTTTTCATGTGGAATGCTACCTAACATATTTAACCATGTAATTCTCTTTATTGTGGCAAGAATATTAAGATCCATAAGATTCAAAACAAAAGTTTAATATTGACATAAAAACAGTAATACTTGAAGCATACTAATAAAGCAATCATGTCTTCTCAAAATAACATGTCCAAAGAAAGCTATCCCTACTAAATCATATATTCTGGCTATGCTCTATCTTCATCACACAAAATATTTAAATCATGCACAACCCTGATGACAAGCCAATCAATTGTTTCATACTTTAGTATTCTCAAACTTTTTCAACTTTCACGCAATATATGAGCGTGAGCCATGGACATAGCACTATAGGTGGAATAGAATGGTGGTTGTGGAGAAGACAAAAAGGAGAAGATAGTCTCACATCAACTAGGCGTATCAACGGTCTACGGAGGTGCCCATCAATAGATATCAATGTGAGTGAGTAGGGATTGCCATGCAACGGATGCACTAGAGCTATAAGCGTATGAAAGCTCAACAAAAGAAACTAAGTGGGTGTGCATCCAACTTTCTTGCTCACGAAGACCTGGGGCATTTTGAGGAATCCCATCACTAGAATATACAAGCCAAGTTCTACAATGAAAAATTCCCACTAGTATATGAAAGTGACAACACAGGAGACTCTCTATTATGAAGATCATGGTGCTACTTTGAAGCACAAGTGTGGTAAAAGGATAGTAGCATTGCCCCTTCTCTCTTTTTCTCTCATTTTTTATTTTTTATTTTTTTATTTTTTGATCTGGGCCTTTTCTCTTTTTTTATGGCCTCTTTTTTTCTCTTTTTTTCGTCGGGAGTCTCATCCCGACTTGTGGGGGAATCATAGTCTCCATCATCCTTTCCTCACTGGGACAATGCTCTAATAATGATGATCATCACACTTTTATTTACTTACAACTCAAAAATTACAACTCGATACTTAGAACAAAATATGACTCTATGTGCATGCCTCCGGTGGTGTACCGAGATGTGCAATGAATGAAGAGTGACATGTATGAAAGAATTATGAACAGTGGCTTTGTGTAACATCCAAAAATTCTAAATTTTGGAATGTTATATTAAATAGATAGTTATGATTGATTGTGTGAGATTGAGTGAAATTCGAATCTATTGAAAGTTCAATGAGAGGGAATAAAAGGACTTTCCCAAACTTTCATCTTTGCTTTTTGATCTACTTGAATTCAAATTCTTTTCAAATACAAAACCCTGGAGAGAAGATGACATGACTTCTTCCATTTAAATAAATGAAAAGGGTTTTTTAAAATATTTGAATTCCATTCAGAACTATTTCAAATTCAGAAACTTTAAGCAACTCAATGATTTTCACGAGAGAAGATAAAATGACTTCTTCAAAACATATGAAATATGAGTTGGAAGTTTCGAAGAACTCAAATTTAAAGTCCTTTTGAAATTATTTTCAATTTGGAGTTATTTGAGTTTTATTCAAATTATTTTTCTCCCAAAATAAAATACATGGAAATTAGGGTAAAATGATTCCCTACATCAGAAAATTGGCAAAAAATAAATTTGAAATCATTTTGGTATTTTTAAAATGATTTTTACTGGACTTTCATTAGAGCTGTAGCACTTTTTGCTTTATTTGAATTTTTATAGATTTTATTTCATGCTAGAAAAATGTTCAGGTTGTAGAAAATAATTTTCTAAATTTTTTGATATATTATATGCCTATATAATATATTTTTATTATTAATTTGTTTGTCTGAGAAAATGTTTTTTTAAAGAGAGACTTCTTTCCCCGCGGGCCAACTGGGCCGAAGCCCAGCCAGCCGGCCCAGCCAAGCGCCGCGCCCCGCTCGTCCCTGAGCTCGGGACGGACTCCCGCACCGGCACGGCGTCGCCGCCGCCGTACGCCTCCCGGATGTAACGCCCCGGATTCGATGCGCCACATGTCTTCCGTTTATTCGCCGTCGGTGCCATGTAATTTGCCTGCGTGTTGCATTTTGCCATGTCATCATCTGCATGTTTTTCAAAACTTGCATCCGGTCCTTTTCCGCGTTGTCCGTTTCGCGATCCGACACTCCCACACGCACCCGTCGCCCCTCTCAGACCTTGTTTCGTGAGCGGGATAAAAACGTTCTCGGAATGGGCCGAGATTTGCCGAGTGGCCTTGGTATATCACCGACAGACCGCCCATCAAATTTCGTTCATTTGGAGGTCGTTTGATACCCCAACGGTTAACTGCGTACCCCAAAAGCCCCTTTTGTCTTGCAGCCCAACACCCCTCCAAATCCGCCCACTAGCCCATCCTAACCCCCTCCATGCTCTCGGTCGTTCGATCATGATCGTGTGGGCGAAAACCGCACCTCATTTGGACTCTCCTAGCTCCCTCTACCTATAAATAGACCTCCCCCTCCTTTTTTCGCGGATGAATCCTACCCTAACCCAAGCTCCCTCCTCTTTGCACCGCCGGACATGTCTGGGCCTCCGCCGGACGAACCGCGCCGCCGCCCCATGCCCAATCAGCGCCCGCCTCCTGTCCCCGCCGCCGTCTCCACCGCGCCAGGCCCGCCGGGCCCGGATCGGGCCCGCGGGGCCTATCCCGCCGCCGCCGCGACCCGCGGGCGCCGCCCCGTGCGTCGCCTTGCCCCGAGCGACCCCGCCGCCGTCAAGTCTGTCGCCGCCTCGCCGGACCACCGCGCGCGCCTCCCCGTCGAGCCCCGCCGCTGACCCGCACCGTGCCGCGCCCTCCGCCGACTTCGCCTGCGGCGGCCACCGCGGGCCGCGCCAGCCCCGTCGCCCTGCCACAGCTCCACCCCCACCTCGCGCCAGCGCCCCGCTCCGCCCGGACGCCTCCCGCCGCCGCACGTGCCCCGCCGCCATGGACGCTGGCGCCCGCTCGCCGGATCTGCCCCGCGCCACCCGGAGCTCCTCGTCCCGGATCCGGCCGGGCTGGACCAGATCCACTAGCCCGCCGATCCAAACGCCTCCGCCCGTCCCGTTCATCTCCATCCCAGAACCCCGAGATCCAGTTTCCCGCGACGTCTAAATTCCTCCAAGTCCTTAATTTTCTACATTACGTGGCTCTGTTCATCACATCATATCTCCTCGTATACTACTCAGTTTTGTATGCATGATATATCGAGATGTTCATCATGGGATGATGTGCACTTTGTTCCATTGTGCCATGCTTGTTTGAGATCATATTGATACTCTAATCATCGTTGCAAGAGTGCTATATGCTGTTAACTGCTGTCTGTTATCAGAACTTGGAGATTTGTCTTTTTCATTGCATTTTGTGTGTGCATCCTATGAGCATGAGCTCTACATGTGTTTTGAACTACATCATGCCATATTTACAGGGGTGCTTTTCTTGTATTTTTGTGATCTATGTGGTGACTAGCACAAGCATGCAAAGTAGCCTCCATGATGTTGCTGATTTCTGTGACAGTCATTTCTACTGAGTTGTCTGTTATATTTTGTTGCTATGTTGCCATGCTGCTACTATGAGTTCTATGCATAATCTGGAGATGTTCACTAAGGATGTTTTGTTATAAATGTTATTCTCTTTCCATCCATGCCCTTAGTTGTATTTATAGACTGCTGTAGCTTGTTGCACACTTGCTCTCAAATTGCTAAATAATGTTGTTGTCAGCCTGTTATCACGAAGTTCAGTTTTTCCATATGTTTTGCTAGTGATCCATGCACCCTATGAACTTGATCTTGCCATGCTTAGCTTCATAATTATTCCATATTACTGTTGGTCACCTTTTCATGCCATGTGTTGCTCTGTGCTGAGTTGTACAAGCTCACCAACATGCCTACTTATTGTTGTTCCTGCCATGTACTGTTATTTTCACCAAGTCTGAATCTGTCATATTACTTGCTATGTTTACATGGGTGCCACCATATCTTCTGTACCTTTTTGGCTCGTGATCATTAAGGGACTTTTGTTCTATGCGATTAGTAGATTCATGCCATGCCTTTGTTTGCTATGATATGTTCCTGTAGCATGTTGTTTTATAGCTCTAAACTTTGCAACCTGATGTTATTTCTGCCATGTCCAGTGATTTCTGCCAAGTCTGTGAAACTGTTATTATTTACAATCTTGCTATGTCCTTTTGAGCATGTTGTAGTGATTTCTGGGAATAGCTCAGTGTCCATGTTTTGTAATGCTTTACCTGTACTTCATGTCCATGCCTTTTGTTTTTATGTTGGGGTGCTGTAGCATATGCTCATGATGCTTGCAAAATGCCTAGTTGCTGTTTTGGACAGATTGTTATATCTTGTTTGGAGTGTATGTGTTGCACCGTTGCTCCGTTTTGAGCTTGCTCTATATGAAACTTGAAACTTGCTTAGTTTTGCATGTAGTTTAATGTTACCTTGTTGCATCCTTGTTTTGAGTGTGTTTGTTTGATATTTGAATGTATTTTGCATCAATGCCATGTTTAACTTGTTTTGCTCATATCTTCTAGGCCGTAGCTCCGATTTAAACGAACTTTATATGTAACTTGACTAGAATTTCGTGTAGATCATCTTGGTGCATATTAACTTGCTATTTAATAACTTGAACATAAGGTTTATTCAGATCTGGACCAATTTTGAAACTTGCATATGAGGACTTACCGAATTTGTTATATGTTGTTTCCGGCCTCATTTAAACTTGCCTTGATGTGTTGCTCTTGTATGCATCATCTCTTGCCATGAGTAGCTTCATGTAGCTTTGTCATGCATCATGCTTGGTTGTGCATCATGCCTTGTTATGTGTTGTGTGTTTACCTTGTTGTTTGCTTCTTTCCGGTTGTGCTTCTTCTCAATAGTTCCCGTTTCGTTGCGTTCGTGAGGATCCATTCGTCTACGTTTGGTTCGTCTTCGTGGCTTCATCTTCTTCATGGACTCGTTCTTCTTCCTAGCGGTATTTCAGGCAAGATGACCGTCACCTTGGATCTCATTACTATCATTGCTATGCTAGTTGCTTCGTTCTATCGCTATGCTGCGCTACCTATCACTTGCTCTTCAAGCCTCCCAAATTGCCATGAAACCACCTCTAACCTTTGTCACCCTTCCTAGCAAACCATTGTTTGGCTATGTTACCGCTTTTTGCTCAGCCCCTCTTATACCGTTGCTAGTTGCAGGTGAAGATGAAGATTGCTCCATGTTGGATTATGTTTATGTTGGGCATATCTCTCACGTGTCGAGGCACGACTTAGAGGCATAACCGCATTGTAGGTTTTGTCGCAAGAAGGGTCATCTTCACACAATCCCATGTAATGAACAAGAATGGGATAAAGAGTTGGCTTACAATCGCCACTTCACACAATACATAAATAAATTCATACATCATTCAAGATACACACATAGACCGACTACGGTCAAATCCAAATAAAAAGAAGATAACCCCAAATGCTAGATCCCTGATCGTCCCCAACTGGGCACCACTACTGATCATCAGGAAAACGAAACATAGTAACGACCAAGTTCTTCATCGAGCTCTCACTTGAGCTGGGTAGCATCGCCTGCACTGGTATCATCGGCACCTGCAACTGTTTTGGTAGAATTTGTGAGTCACGAGGACTCAGCAATCTCACAACCGCGAGATCAAGACTATTTAAGCTTATAGGAAGGATGGGGTAATGAGGTGGAGCTGCAGCAAGCACTAAGCAAATATGGTGGCTAACATACGCAAATAGGAGCGAGAAGAGGAGCAATGCAACGGTCGTGAACTAGAAGTGATCCTGAAACTACTTACGTTCAAGCATAACACAAGAACCGTGTTCACTTCCCGGACTCCGCCGAAAAGAGACCATCACGGCTACACAGGCGGTTGGTGCTTTTTAATTTAAGTCAAGTGTCAAGTTCTCTACAACCAGACGTTAACAAATTCCCATCTCCCACATAACCGCGGGCACGGCTCTCGAATGTTTATACCCTGCAGGGGTGTCCCAACTTAGCCCATCACAAGCTCTCACGGTCAACGAAGGATATTCCTTCTCCCAGAAAGACCCGATCAGTCTCGGAATCCCGGTTTACAAGACATTTCGACAATGGTAAAACAAGACCAGCAAAGCCGCCCGATGTGCCGACAAATCCCGATAGGAGCTGGACATATCTCGTTCTCAGGGCACACCGGATAAGTCAAGCTACGAGTAAAACCAGTCCTCAAGTTGCCCCAAGGTGGCCCCGTAGGTTGCTCGGGTCGGACCAACACTCGAAGGAGCACTGGCCCGGGGGGTTAAATAAAGATGACCCTTGAGTCTGCAGAACCCAAGGGAAAAAGGCTTAGGTGGCAAATGTTAAAACCAAGGTTGGGCCTTGCTGGAAGAGTTTTATTCAAAGCGAACTGTCAAGGGGGTCCCATAAATCACCCAACCGCGTAAGGAACGCAAAATCAAGGAACATAACACCGGTATGACGGAAACTAGGGCGGCAAGAGTGGAACAAAACACCAGGCATAAGGCCGAGCCTTCCACCCTTTACCAAGTATATAGATGCATTAATTAAGATAAGATATATTGTGATATCCCAACATAAACGTGTTCCAACATGGAGCAATCTTCAACTTCACCTGCAACTAACAATGCTATAAGAGGGGCTGAGCAAAAGCGGTAACATAGCCAAACAACGGTTTGCTAGGAAAGAATGGTTAAAGGCTTGACATGGTAAGGCATGATATAACAAGTGGTAGGTAGCGCAACATAGCAATAGAGCGAAACAACTAGCAAGCAAAGATAGAAGTGATTTCGAGGGTATGGTCATCTTGCCTGAGATCCCGCAAGGAAGAAGAACGGGTCCATGAAGAAGACAAACGGACGTAGTCGAACGAATCCTCACAACTCCGGAACGAAACCGAAGCTAATGAGAGAAGCAACCTGGAAAGACTCAAGCAACATGGTAAACAACCATCACATAAAAATGGCATGATGCACAATCAAGTATGATGCATGTCAGGTTTAATGATTCATGGCATGGCAAAGTGCAACAAACAACGCTACAAATTAAGTGGAGCTCAATATGCAACGAGTTGCATATTGACGAAACACCACATCAAATATTTAGTTTTCTCCCGTTTATGTACCCAACAATATTAAATGTTATTAAACATGGCAAGGGGTGAAGCATAATTAAACTAACTATTTAGGCAAGTTTAAATGAGGCCGGAAACAACAAACGACAATTCCGGAAAATCCCCATATGCGTATTTTGAATTTGCTACTGTTCTGCCCTAAACACAATTTTAATGTTGTTAAACAGCAAAATAAAGTGCACCATGTTAAACTAGGCATTTTTCCACCCCATTTACATATAAAGTTTATTAAATTTGGAGCTACGGTTATTTAGTTATAAAATAAATCATGTTAGCATGGCATTTATGCAAAATAAATGTAAACAGCAATTTAGACATTTTAAACATGGATGAAAGTTGGATATTATGAAACTAGACAGAATTCTAAGCATTTAACATATATAAGTCATTTTAATCCGATGCACGGTTATTTACTTGTGAGCAATTTAAAACAATGGCATCCTCCTGTAATTATGCATGCACTGGATAAATGGAAAAAAAATCGCACGGACTGGAAAAAAACGCTACACGGGCTGAATCTGGATCTGGGCAAGGGTTGCTCACATGGGCTCTTGGCCCGGTCGGTGGAGGAGGCCCAAGAGGGGCGGCGCTGGGCCTTGACGCTTGCATCCCAGGCGGTCGAGGATGTAGGGGGGGTCAACGCTCGGACGGGCGAGCGAGCTGCCGCTGCTCGTTACTGAAGGACAGAAACAGCAGCAGGGGAACAGCGGCGTGATGCAGGGGCTTGGCGAGGCGGCCTCGCCGGAGACTGGCCGGAACAAGACTGAGACGGCGGGATCCGACGGAGGGGCGTTGGAGATGGCTGGATCTGGGCCAGAGGCGGATGTTGGCGGCTTCCACGAGCGGCGGTCGTTCCTGCAGCGGTGAAGTACAGAGAGAGAGGGAGATCGTGAGGGAGAGAGAAGGGAATGAGAGGAAGCAGAAGGAAATAGAGGGGGAACGCGGCGGTCCTGCTGGTGCTCCGGAAGTTGTTTGGGCAGCAGTGATGAGGTGCTCGGGGACGCGGGCTGCACGGCGGCGCAAGGGGGAGCTCGGCGCCAACGGCATCGGGAACGAGGCAGAGGAGGCGGCTCGGGGATCGGGCGCGCGAGGTGATGGTCGAGGAGCTCGGGGCCCTCTTAGTCCAGATCGAGCGAGGGTGTTGGAGACACGAGATCGAGGGAATCAGGAGCAGCGCTCGTTGGCTCGGGCTCGATCCCGAGGAATGAGGAGGCTGGTCAGGGAGGATTTGGACCATGGGTGCGGGCTCTAGTTTGTGGGGATCGATGGATTTGGAAGTTTTGGTGGTGGCTGGTTGGTGCGAAGGGGATCCCGAGGTGGGAGAATGACAGTGGCGGCGGCGGAGGAGGATTTGATGGATGGGACAGCTAGGGCTAGGGTTTCATCTATTTATATAGCACGAGGATTTTGGTTAGGGGTATATATGGTCCCTCCGATTTTAATCGGATGGTCGAGAAATAAATAGATAGGGAGTCTAAATAAGAAAACGGAGATATTTTATAGATGTTAGGAGATGATCTGAATGCAACGGTGATGACTGAGCGGATCGGCATCGGGACACTTTCGGACGCGCGCGAGGGGTCTGAGTAAAGTGTAGAGAGGGTCAAACGGTCAGACAAGAGGGAATCGAAAACCCGGTTGGACTCGGATCAGTCAACGAAGGCAAGGGGGGAAAGCGGGAACTACGAACGAACCATGAGTTTTATGAAAACATGCGGAAGCAATGCAGATGATGCGATGATGAATGCAACAAACAAATAAAACACACAACGATAACGAAAAATATGGAAGGCGTCTGGAGCGTCGGTCTTGGGGCGTTACAACACTCCACCACTACAAGAGGATCTCGTCCCGAGATCTAAGATGGCATCGGGGAGAAACGGAAGAGGAAGATAAAAGGTAAAACTAAGTTTCTTCTTCGACGAATGAGTGAAACCAAGGAACCTTCGGAGGTTAAACAATTTTTTAAAAGAATACAACGGAGATGAACGAAGTTGAAAACACTCCATTAGATAAGAAGAACATGGGATACGACGAGAACTAAGTGGTTAAGTGACAAGATAGATATTGAAACCACTCCAGTTAAAACAAGATAGAGAAGGAATAACAATGATATAATTTGGGCAGCACTTCGACTGTAAATGGAAGGAATTGAACATGATCTTGACAAGATGAGAGGATACTTGAAAAGAGGACACGACACTGCGGTTGAATAGATAAGAACGAAAAGAACATGGTCCTCATAATCCGAGATGATGAGTGAAGAGAGCAACATCACAATGCCTCCAGAACGAAAGAATAGAAGTTGGATCGTTGGAAAGGAAAGAATTGAGAAGAAAAAGATATCTTCTGCCACAACTAAATTTGAAAAGCATCCTTAAAAAGAAGGATTGAACAGAGTTGTTGGAAAAATCAACAACGAAAAGAACAAGCTTGTTGTGGGCTTATGGAAAACATCTCAAAAACATGAGGTGAAATCCTGCCACTAACGGAAAAACAATTATTGGATTGATATGAACAAGGAGACGAGAAACTTATTTCGCCGGGAGGATAAATGAAGAACTTGGGTCATTTATGAGCACCATAAATAGCAAAAATCCTTGGGGAAAGCTTTAGGTGAAATATAACCCAAGATAACTCCAACAAAGAGATTAAAGGATTTAAAATATCTCATTCTTGACAACATGTGAAACATGCAACATGGATGGAAATTGTCAAGAAGGACATAACACCACCTCAAAAGATAAGGTAGGAAGAATTGCTCTTCGGAATGCAAGATGAAGAATGCTTGAACTCCTCAAAACAAAACATGTGTTGAGCACCATGTTTATCTTTGAATAAAGCTTGGCGGATCTTAACTTCGAGAAAAATCTTGAAGAACAATTCGAGAATGAAAGGCATCCTCGATGAACCATCATGTAGAGCCTCCATGAAGAACTCCGGTACAAAAAGGATGATAAAATGAAAGAGAAGTTGAGAACACAAGGTGAAGCCTTGCGATGATTTAGATGGAGCTTCACGACGAGATAATGCGGAAAACTTGGAACTCCGGCGAGGCGGCGACAGACTTGACGGCGGCGGGGCTGAGCTCGCCGGCGGTGGGGTCGCTCGGGGCAAGGCGACGCATGGGGCGGCGCCCGCGGGTCATGGCGGCGGCAGGATGGGCCCCGTGGGCCCGATCCGGGCCCAGCGGGCCTAGCGCGGTGGAGACGGCGGCGGGGACAGGTGGCGGGTGCTGATTGGGCGTGGGGCGGCGGCGCGGTTTGTCCGGCGGAGGCGCGGACATGTCCGGCGGCGCGAAGTGGAGGGGAGCTAGGGTTAGGGTAGGATTCATCCGCGAAAAAAGGAGGGTGAGGTCTATTTATAGGTAGAGGGAGCTAGGAGAGTCCAAATGAGGTGCGGTTTTCGCCCACACGATCGTGATCGAACGACCGAGAGCATGGAGGGGGTTAGGATGGGCTAGTGGGCAGATTTGGAGGGGTGTTGGGCTGCAAGACAAAAGGGCTTCCGGGGTACGCGGTTAACCGTTGGGGTCTCAAACGACCTCCAAATGGAACGAAATTTGACGGGTGGTCTGTCGGTGATATACCAAGGCCACTCGGCAAATCTCAGCCCATTCCGAGAACGTTTTTATCCTGCTCATGAAACAAGGTCTGAGAGGGGCGACGGGTGCGTGTGGGAGTGTCGGATCGCGAAACGAACAACGCGGAAAAGGACCGGATGCAAGTTTTGAAAAACATGCAGATGAAATGCAGATGATGACATGGCAAAATGCAACACGCAGGCAAATGACATGGCACCGACGGCGAATAAACGAAAGACATGTGGCGCATCGAATCCGGGGCGTTACACCGGACTCCCTCCGCCGCCTCTCCGTTGCCCCTCCCGCACGCCACTTCCCCGCCTCCCTCCTATAAAGCCGCCCCGACTCCCCTCGTCCCCTCTCTGCTCGCGCCGCCGCCCACCGCATCTCGCGCCCCGCCGCCACACTTCACGCTCCCACTGCTCGCCGTCGCCCGCAGCCAGCCGCGCCGCCGCCGCGCATCCGCGCCGCCCCGCACCACATCGACGAACGCCGCCGCCGCCCCGACGCCCGCGCCGGAGTTCGCCGCCGGCCGAAACCCGATCTGCCGCCCCGGTCTGCCCGACCCGCCGGTTTTCTTCGAACCGTCGCGAACCGATAAAACCACCACCCGGTTTTTCCTTTTTTATTAGAATAGGTTTTTCTTTTAAAAACCGATCGGTTAGTTATTTAGCGAGCGTTCACTAGGTTAGGTCTTCGCAGCAAACGGTTTTCGTTCTATTAGGTTCTGTAACGAACGTTCGTTGCTTAGTATTTTTCTTTTTCTTTTTAATTTCTGCCAGGGACCCATTTGTGAATAAACAATTTTATAGATTAGCCCCTGGTTTTCAAACGACCGCATCTTTTTACTTGTTTGTCCAAATCCAACGAAACCAACGCCCACTTCATTACGATCCCCTCTATCCAGTAATCCAACTCAAACATGTTTTTGAAATTTTAAAATTTGAATTAGACCAGATTTGAATTCAAACTTTGTTTGATCGTAACTTGAGTTTTACAACTCCGTTTGAGTTGATTCTTTGTGCAAGTTAAAGCTCTTGACCTAAACTTTCTGATAAGGCCAAATTCACCTAATTTTGGTACTGTTAGAAATTGTTTTATGTTGCCAGAGTTATTTGCTTGGTTTTGATGTTCCCCGAATTGTCTTTTCGTTCTTTCCGATCTTTTGAGTGATTGCTTATGTGTGGTTACTATTGCTTGCTTACGATAGATTGACCGGAGTGTGACGAGTAGAACTATCAAGAGTTTTGAGTGTGAATCGTCTTCATCAACAGTACAGGCAAGTTCACACTTTGATCATATCCCTTTCATACCCAGTTTTTATGCATTAGTTTCACCCTCAAACATTGCATGAGTAGGATTGATAACATGTGGGTATTGGGAAGTAGTTGATGAGGTAGGAACCTATTGCCCTGCATTCAAACCTTGGGAGTTACTTTTACGTTGCTTACATTGCTATGCTATGCTCGTAGACGTGGTTTGGGTTTGAGTGTATTCATGATAGATGTGAGTATTCTTAATTAATGGATAACTTAAGGTGGCAACTTTAATACACATCTGGGTGGATTGAGGCACCTGGGGTATCCAGTGATTGCCTGTATTTTTTTGGAAATCCCGGGGTACCGTGTGATTCTCCTATGGACTGCCACCCAGGCTCAAGGGGATCATGAGATTATTCATGCTAGAAACTTCCGTGTGAAGCCACAAGCCATTATGGGCTCTGGCATAGTTGAGTATGTTGTGTGACCTCTTTCAGTGGTAGGCTAGCACATGTAGGGGATGTAGGTGGTACTGTCTACCCAGAGTAAAGAGTTAACGCTTCTGAAAGACTGTGTCTCGGTCATCCGTTTCTCAAACACCGTGTAGTGCGAGAAATCCAACGGAGGAGATCGAGTCTTGTGGGGAAAAGTGCGCAAACCTCTGCAGAGTGTACAAACTAATCATGATTAGCCGTGTCCCCGGTTATGGACATCTTGAGTATCTAGTTCTTGGATTATCATGTTGATCTCATCACTCTATAATTAATTGTCGGGTTGTTAAATTACTTTTTAATTGGGATTCAGATGGGGTTTACCATTCTCAATGTTTTCAACAAACTTTGTAGTTAAATAAAATGCACTCCTTTGCAGTAGGGAAAATTTGGCTTTTCGCAAAAACATTATAACCATCGAGTTTTTCCACCAGCCAAATATGCATGTAGTTATAGCCTTTATTCATCATTATCCTATGGTGTGAATTTGCCAGTACATTCAATGTACTGACCCTTTTTGGCTGCAACGTCTCATGTTGCAGGACTTCTTACGACGAGTAAGTGATACGTTAGGGTTACGATTTCTACACTCAACTTTGTCGTTGGTGTTGATGGGAATCCACAACCTTGTTGTTACTTCCGCTATTTGGATTGAGGTAAGAGTATTTACGTTACTTTATACATGTGATTTACCTCTGTTATAAATTCTCGAGTACTGTGTGTGTCAGCATACCGATCCAGGGATGACACTTATGCACAGAGACTTGACCGCCTGAGGTCGGGTCGCTACAAGATGGTATCAGAGCACATGTTGACTGTAGGATGTGACCCCTAGGACTGGCAAGCCCATAGGAAGGATTTTCTCTAAAACTTTCTTTTTCAAAAAAGATCTTTTACCTCTCTTCTTTTCTGAGCTTTATCAAAATATTCCCTTTTAGTTAGACTATATCCCTTTCCCCTTTTGACCACTCGAAGATTCGACTGATGAGACCACTCTAAGAAGTACAAGATATCGGACAACCACGACCACTAAGGAATGAAGGAGATTTTACCGTGCATCTGAATAATGGAAACTACAACAGTTGAAGACTCCGAAGACTAGGAGAATTTGGAGGCTATGAAGAATTTCCAGATATTGTATGACCTAGTAAGGCTCCCCTAATGGAACTTGGCAGACTATAAAAGTTGTCAATACCTGAGATCAAGGTGTATCGGGGAAAGACCGGATCATGGAGCTTTAGAACTCAAAGTTTTGTCAAGAAAACCCTAAGGCAGGAGATATCAACTATGGAGTGATAGCTCATGGAAATGACAAGAGCAGAAACACGGCTATCCATGGTGTTATCGCCAGCTTATGCTATTGTCACCGTGCTGAGTTAAGCATGCATATGCATGGAAGGATTGGATGGTAGAAGGCTGATGGAGCACCTATCAGCAAAAGATGAAGTTTTAACCTTAGCTGGTGTATCACCAGGATCTGGAGTATTACATCAAGAAGTTTAAGATGGACCTGCAGGAAGCTATATTTGACAAAGAAGTATTTCGTGAAGAACTCAGGACCCGGAAGCTGAAAGTAGCCAAACTGGAGGAGCAAAACCTTGAGACACCGGAGATTCGTCAGGAACTGAAGGACAGTAGGACCATGGTTCATGCCAAGGATGTTGAAACCCAGAAGTTTGGTGCGCAACTGCAGAATATTAAAGGACGTCATGAGAGACTTCGCGTCAACAGAGGATCTGGCAAAAGAACTTGAGAAAGACAAGCATGATCGGAACAAGCCATTGGAGGCATGAACAAGACTTGAAGAGTTTGGCGACGTTGAAGATTTATTGACCTTTAGAAGACCAAACCCCTGTTATACACTTACGTTAGATGCGACGTTTGTGAGCTGTCATTTGTTTGATGTTTTCCCGACAGCCACAAAATAAAATATGTCTTTTCAAAAACCATTGTTTGCCTTGTGTGTATCTCTCTCTATCTCTCTTATCTCACCCCAAAACCCTTGGACCCAATAGAGGATGTATGGAGATGAGCTTGTATTTTCTGGACCGACGAGTCAATTGGAGACAGACCGATGGATCCAGAACATGGAAGATCATATGAAGAATAACCCTATAGCTGGAAAGGATATGACCCAGCATGCTCTTCGGTGCTTTGAAAGAGGTGCTGCTACTTGGTGGAGGATGTACCAAACCATCAATGGATGGAAAGGAGTAACCACTTGGAAAGAATTTAAGTTGACTTTGCCAAAGTCTCGGTTTGAGTCCCAGAAATTGAAGCCCTATGGAAAGGATATGAAGAAACCTTGTGCATGCAAGATTTGTGGAGAAATAGGACACACCCATAAAGAACACAAGGATGATTGCCCTAATTGTGAAGGAAGTCGCCCAGCTGAAGAATGCCCAACTAGGCAGATTACTTGTTTCTTGTGTGAAGGGACTACCCACTACCCTGTTGGGGAACATAGTAATTTCAAAAGTTTCCTACGCACATGCAAGATCATGGTGATGCATAGCAACGAGAGAGGAGAGTGTTGTCCACGTACCCTCATAGACCGAAAGAGGAAGCGTTAGCACAACGCGGTTGATGTAGTCGTACGTCTTCGCAATCCGACCGATCAAGTACCGAACGCAGGGCACCTCCGAGTTCAGCACACGTTCAGCCCGATGACGTCCCTCGAACTCCGATCCAGCCGTGTGTTGAGGGAGAGTTTCGTCAGCATGATGGCATGGTGACGATGATGATGTTCTACTGACGCAGGGCTTCGCCTAAGCACCGCTACAGTATTATCGAGGTGGACTATGGTGGAGGGGGGCACCGCACACGGCTAAAAGATCAAATCAATTGTTGTGTCTCCAAGGGGTGCCCCCCTCCCCGTATATAAAGGAGTGGGGGAGGGGGAGGGCTGGCCCTCTCTATGGCGTGCCCTAGGAGGAGTCCTACTCCCACCGGGAGTAGGATTCCCCCCTTCCAAGTAGTAGGAGTAGGAGTCAAGGAAAGGGGAGAGAAGGAAGGAGGGGGCGCAAACCCCTCCCCCTAGTCCAATTCGGACTAGGCCTTGGGGGGCGCCCAGCCTCTCCTCTCTCTTTCCCCTAAAGCCCAATAAGGCCCATATACTCCCCGGCGAATTCCCGTAACTCTCCGGTACTCCAAAAAATATCCGAATCACTCGGAACCTTTCTGATGTCCGAATATAGTCGTCCAATATATCAATCTTTACGTCTCGACCATTTCGAGACTCGTTGTCATGTCCCCGATCTCATCCGGGACTCCGAACTACCTTCGGTACATCAAAACACATAAACTCAAAATATAACCGTCATCAAACTTTAAGCGTGCGGACCCTACGGATTCGAGAACAATGTAAACATGACCGAGACACGTTTCCGTTCAATAACTAATAGCGGAACCTGGATGCTCATATTGGCTCCCACATATTCTACGAAGATCTTTGTCGGTCAAACCGCATAACAACATACGTTGTTCCCTTTGTCATCGGTATGTTACTTGCCCGAGATTCGATCGTCGGTATCTCAATACCTAGTTCAATCTCGTTACCGGCAAGTCTCTTTACTCGTTCTGTAATACATCATCCTGCAACTAACTCATTAGTCGCAATGCTTGCAAGGCTTATAGTGATGTGCATTACCGAGTGGGCCCAGAGATACCTCTCCGACAATCGGAGTGACAAATCCTAATCTCGAAATATGCCAACCCAACAAGTACCTTCGGAGACACCTGTAGAGCACCTTTATAATCACCCAGTTACGTTGTGACGTTCGGTAGCACACAAAGTGTTCCTCCGATAAACGGGAGTTGCATAATCTCATAGTCATAGGAACATGTATAAGTCATGAAGAAAGCAATAGCAACATACTAAACGATCAAGTGCTAAGCTAACGGAATGGGTCAAGTCAATCACATCATTCTCTAATGATGTGATCCCGTTAATCAAATGACAACTCATGTCTATGGCTAGGAAACTTAACCATCTTTGATTCAACGAGCTAGTCAAGTAGAGGTATACTAGTGACACATTGTTTTGTCTATGTATTCACACATGTATCAAGTTTCCGGTTAATACAATTCTAGCATGAATAATAAACATTTATCATGAAATAAGGAAATAAATAATAACTTTATTATTGCCTCTAGGGCATATTTCGTTCAGTCTCCCACTTGCACTAGAGTCAATAATCTTGTTCACATCGCCATGTGATTTAACATCAATAGTTCACATCTTTATGTTGTTAACACCCATAATTCACATCGATATGTGAACAACACCCAAAGGGTTTACTAGAGTTAGTAATCTAGTTCACATCGCTATGTGATTAACACCCAAAGAGTATTAAGGTGTGATCATGTTTTGCCTGTGAGAGAAGTTCAGTCAACGGGTCTGTCATATTCAGATCCATATGTATTTTGCAAATTTCTATGTCGACAATGCTCTGCACGGAGCTATTCTAGCTAATTGCTCCCACTTTCAATATGTATCCAGATTGAGACTCAGAGTCATCTGGATCAGTGTCAAAACTTGCATCGACGTAACCCTTTACAATGAACCTTTTGTCACCTCCATAATCGAGAAACATATCCTTATTCCTCTAAGGATAATTTTGACCGTTGTTCAATGATCTACTCCTAGATCACTATTGTACTCCCTTGCCAAACTCAGTGTAGGGTATACAATAGATCTGGTATACAGCATGGCATACTTTATAGAACCTATGGCTGAGGCATAGGGAATGACTTTCATTCTCTTTCTATCTTCTGCCGTGGTCGGGCTTTTGAGTCTCACTCAATTTCACACCTTGTAACATAGGTAAGAACTCTTTCTTTGACTATTCCATTTTGAACTACTTCAAAATCTTGTCAAGGTATGTATTCATTGAAAAAACTTATCAAGCGTCTTGATCTATCTCTATAGATCTTGATGCTCAATATGTAAGCAGCTTCACCGAGGTCTTTCTTTGAAAAACTCCTTTCAAACACTCCTTTATGCTTTGCAGAATAATTCTACATTATTTCCTATCAACAATATATCATTCACATATACTTATCAGAAATGTTGTAGTGCTCCCACTCACTTTCTTGTAAATATAGGCTTCACCGCAAGTCTGTATAAAACTATATGCTTTGATCAACTTATCAAAGCGCATATTCCAACTCCGAGATGCTTGCACCAGTCCATAGATGGATCGCTGGAGCTTGCATATTTTGTTAGCACCTTTAGGATTGACAAAACCTTCTGGTTGCATCATATACAACTCTTCTTTAATAAATCCATTAAGGAATGCAGTTTTGTTTATCCATTTGCCAGATTTCATAAAATGCGGCAATTGCTAACATGATTCGGACAGACTTAAGCATAGATACGAGTGAGAAACTCTCATCGTAGTCAACACCTTGAACTTGTATAAAACCTTTTGCGACAATTCTAGCTTTGTAGATAGTAACACTACTATCAGCGTCCGTCTTCCTCTTGAAGATCCATTTATTTTCTATGGCTTGCCGATCATCGGGCAAGTCAACCAAAGTCCACACTTTGTTCTCATACATGGATCCCATCTCAGATTTCATGGCCTCAAGCCATTTCGCGGAATCTGGGCTCATCATCGCTTCCTCATAGTTCGTAGGTTCGTCATGGTCAAGTAACATGACCTCCAGAACAGGATTACCGTACCACTCTGGTGCGGATTTCACTCTGGTTGACCTACGAGGTTCGGTAGTAACTTGATCTGAAGTTACATGATCATCATCATTAGCTTCCTCACTAATTGGTGTAGGAGTCACAGGAACAGATTTCTGTGATAAACTACTTTCCAATAAGGGAGCAGGTACAGTTACCTCATCAAGTTCTACTTTCCTCCCACTCACTTCTTTCGAGAGAAACTCCTTCTCTAGAAAGGATCCATTCTTAGCAACGAATATCTTGCCTTTGGATCTGTGATAGAAGGTGTACCCAATTGTCTCCTTTGGGTATCCTATGAAGACACATTTCTCCGATTTGGGTTTGAGCTTATCAGGATAAAACTTTTCACATAAGCATTGCAACCCCAAATTTTAAGAAATGACAACTTTTGGTTTCTTGCCAAACCAAAGTTCATAAGGTGTTGTCTCAACGGATTCAGATGGTGCCCTATTTAACGTGAATGCAGCTGTCTCTAATGCATAACCCCAAAACGATAGTGGTAAATCAATAAGAGACATCATAGATTGCACCATATCTAATAAAGTACGGTTACGATATTCCGACACACCATTACGTTGTGGTTTTCCAGGTGGCGTGAGTTGCGAAACTATTCCGCATTGTTTCAAATGAGGACCAAACTCGTAAATCAAATATTCTCCTCCACGATCAGATCGTAGAAACTTTATTTTCTTGTTACGATGATTTTCCACTTCACTCTGAAATTATATGAACTTTTTAAATGTTTCAGACTTTATGTTTCATCAAGTAGATATACCCATATCTGCTCAAATCATCTGTGAAGGTCGAAGGTCAGAAAATAACGATACCTGCTGCGAGCCTCAATGTTCATCGGACCACATACATCAGTATGTATGATTTCCAACAAATCTGTTGCTCGCTCCATTGTTCCGGAGAACGGCGTTTTAGTCATCTTGCCCAAGAGGCATGGTTCGCAAGCATCAAGTGATTCCAAAAGCCCATCAGCATGGAGTTTCTTCATGCGCTTTACACTAATATGACCTAAACGGCAGTGCCACAAATAAGTTGCACTATCATTATTAACTTTGCATCTTTTGGCTTCAATATTATGAATATGTGTATCTCTACGATCGAGATCCAACGAACCATTTTCATTGGGTGTGTAACCATATAAGGTTTTATTCATGTAAACAGAACAACAATTATTCTCTAACTTAAATGAATAACCGTATTGAAATAAACATGATCAAATCATATTCATGCTCAATGCAAACACCAAATAACACTTATTTAGGTTCAACACTAATCCCGAAAGTATAGGGAGTGTGCGCTGATGATCATATCAACCTTGGAACCACTTCCAATACACATCGTCACTTCATCCTTAACTAGTTTATGTTCGTTATGCAACTCCCGTTTCGAGTTACTACTCTTTAGCAACTGAACCAGTATCAAGTACCGAGGGGTTGCTATAAACACTAGTAAAGTACACATCAATAACATGTATATCAAATATACTTTTCTTCACTTTGCCATCCTTCTTATCCGCCAATTATTTGGGGTAATTCCGCTTCCAGTGGCCAGTCCCTTTGAAGTAGAAGCACTTAGTCTCAGGTTTAGGTACAGACTTGGGCTTCTTCACTTGAGTAGCAACTTGCTTGCCGTTCTTCTTGAAGTTCCCCTTCTTCCCTTTGTCCTTTTCTTGAAACTAGTGGTCTTGTCAATCATCAACACTTGATGCTTTTCTTGATTTCTACCTTCGTCGATTTCAGCATCACGAAGAGCTTGGGAATTGTTTCCGTTTATCCCTTGCATATTATAGTTCATCATGAAGTTCTAGTAACTTGGTGATAGTGACTAGAGAACTCTGTCAATCACTATCTTATCTGGAAGATTAACTCCCACTTGATTCAAGCGATTGTAGTACCCAGACAATCTGAGCACATGCTCACTGCTTGAGCTATTCTCCTCCATCTTTTAGCTATAGAACTTGTTGGAGACTTCATATCTCACAACTTGGGTATTTGCTTGAAACATTAACTTCAACTCCCGCAACATCTCATATGGTCCATGACGTTCAAAACATCTTTGAAGGCCCGATTCTAAGTCGTTTAGCATGGTGCAGTAAACTATCAAGTAGTCATCATATTGAGCTAGCCAAACGTTCATAACGTCTGCATCTGCTCCTGGAATAGGTCTTTCACCTAGTGGTGCATCAAGGACATAATTCTTCTGTGCAGCAATGAGGATAAACCTCAGATCACGGATCCAATCCGCATCATTGCTACTAACATCTTTCAACTTAGTTTTCTCTAGGAACATATCAAAATAAAACAGGGGAGCTAAACGCGAGCAATTGATCTACAACATAGATATGCTAATACTACCAGGACTAAGTTCATGATAAATTAAAGTTCAATTAATCATATTACTTAAGAACTCCCACTTAGATAGACATCCCTCTAATCATCTAAGTGATCACGTGATCCAAATCAACTAAACCATAACCGATCATCACGTGAAATGGAGTAGTTTTCAATGGTGAACATCACTATGTTGATCATATCTACTATATGATTCACGCTCGACCTTTCCGTCTCAGTGTTCCGAGGCCATATCTGCATATGCTAGGCTTGTCGGGTTTAACCTGAGTATTCTGCGTGGGCAAAACTGGCTTGCGCCCGTTGTAGATGGACGTAGAGCTTATCACACCCGATCATCACGTGGTGTCTGGGCACGACGAACTTCGGCAACGGTGCATACTCAGGGAGAACACTTTTATCTTGAAATTTATTGAGAGATCATCTTATAATGCTACCGTCAATCAAAGCAAGATAAGATGCATAAAATATAAACATCACATGCAATCAATATAAGCGATATGATATGGCCATCATCATCTTGTGCTTGTGATCAACATCTCCGAAGCGCCGTCATGATCACCATCGTCATCGGCGCGACACCTTGATCTCCATCGTAGCATCATTGTCGTCTCGCCAATCTTATGCTTCTACGACTATCGCTGCCGCTTAATGATAAAGTAAAGCATTACAGGGCGATTGCATTGCATACAATAAAGCGACAACCATATGGCTCCTGCTAGTTGCCGATAACTCGGTTACGAAACATGATCATCTCATACAATAAAATTTAGTATCATGTCTTGACCATTTCACATCACAACATGCCCTGCAAAGACAAGTTAGACCTCCTCTACTTTGTTGTTGCAAATTTTACGTGGCTGCTACGGGCTTAGCAAGAACTGTTCTTACCTACGCATCAAAACCACAACGATAGTTTGTCAAGTCGGTGTTGTTTTAACCTTCGCAAGGACCGGGCGTAGCCACACTCGGTTCAACTAAAGTTGGAGAAACTAACACCCGCCACCCACCTGTCTGCAAAGCACGTTGGTAGAACCAGTCTCGCGTAAGCATACACGTAATGTCGGTCTGGGCCGCTTCATCCAACAATACCGCCGAACCAAAGTATGACATGCTGGTAAGCAGTATGACTTATACCGCCCACAACTCACTTGTGTTCTACTCGTGCATATGACATCTACGCATAAAACCTGGCTCGGATGCCACTGTTGGGGAACGTAGTAATTTCAAAATTTTCCTACGCACACGCAAGATCATGGTGATGCATAGCAACGAGAGGGGAGAGTGTTGTCCACTTACCCTCGTAGAACGAAAGCGGAAGTGTTAGCACAATGCGGTTGATGTAGTCGTACGTCTTCACGATCCGACCGATCAAGTACCGAACGCATGGCACCTCCGAGTTCAGCACACGTTCAGCCCGATGACGTCCCTCGAACTCCGATCCAGCTGAGTGTTGAGGGAGAGTTTCGTCAGCACGACGGCATGGTGACGATGATGATGTTATACCGACGCAGGGCTTCGCCTAAGCACCGCTACAGTATTATCGAGGTGGACTATGGTGGAGGGGGGCACCGCACACGGCTAAAAGATCAAATCAATTGTTGTGTCTCCAAGGGGTGCCCCCTCCCCGTATATAAAGGAGTGGAGGAGGGGGAGGGCCGGCCCTCTCTATGGCGCGCCCTAGGAGGAGTCCTACTCCCACCGGGAGTAGGATTCCCCCCCCCCCTTCCAAGTAGTAGGAGTAGGAGTCAAGGAAAGGGAAGAGAGAAGAGAAGGAAGGAGGGGGCGTAGCCCCTCCCCCTAGTCCAATTCGGACTAGGCCTTCGGGGGGCGCCCAGCCTCTCCTCTCTCTTTCCCCTAAAGCCGAATAAGGCCCATATACTCCCGGGCGAATTCTCGTAACTCTCCGGTACTCCGAAAAATACCCGAATCACTCGGAACCTTTGCGATGTCCGAATATAGTCGTCCAATATATCGATCATTACATCTCGACCATTTCGAGACTCCTCGTCATGTCCCCGATCTCATCCGGGACTCAAAACTACCTTCGGTACATCAAAACACATAAACTCATAATATAACCGTCATCGAACTTTAAGCGTGCGGACCCTACGGGTTCGAGAACAATGTAGACATGATCGAGACACGTCTCCGGTCAATAACCAATAGCGGAACCTGGATGCTCATATTGGCTCCCACATATTCTACGAAGATCTTTATCGGTCAAACCACATAACAACATACGTTGTTCCCTTTGTCATCGGTATGTTACTTGCCCGAGATTCGATCGTCGGTATCTCAATACCTAGTTCAATCTCGTTACCGGCAAGTCTCTTTACTCGTTCTGTAATACATCATCCCGCAACTAACTCATTAGTTGCAATGCTTGCAAGGCTTATAGTGATGTGCATTACTGAGTGGGCCCAGAGATACCTCTCCGACAATCGGAGTGACAAATCCTAATCTCGAAATACGCCAACCCAACAAGTACCTTCGGAGACACCTGTAGAGCACCTTTATAATAACCCAGTTACGTTGTGACGTTTGGTAGGACACAAAGTGTTCCTCCGGTAAACGGGAGTTGCATAATCTCATAGTCATAGGAACATGTATAAGTCGTGAAGAAAGCAATAGCAACATACTAAACGATCAAGTGCAAAGCTAACGGAATGGGTCAAGTCAATCACATCATTCTCCAATGATGTGATCCCGTTAATCAAATGACAACTCATGTCTATGGCTAAGAAACTTAACCATCTTTGATTCAACGAGCTAGTCAAGTAGAGGTATACTAGTGACACATTGTTTTGTCTATGTATTCACACATGTATCAAGTTTCTGGTTAATACAATTCTAGCATGAATAATAAACATTTATTATGAAATAAGGAAATAAATAATAACTTTGTTATTGCCTCTAGGGCATATTTCCTTCATATCCTGCTCAGTGTCACACTTACCCATGGTACAAAGAACCATCCAGCAGAAGAAATAAGCACTGAAAGGAGCCCTCATGAAAATTCTAGAAGAACCAGTGTTGAAGAAAGAGGTGGAGGACACACCCAAAGAAGAACCAATTAAACCCTGCACCAAGTCATGCTATTCATGTGGAGAAGAAGGACACATCTCCCAGAATTGTATGAATGGCGATCCAGTAGAATTCCCGACGGAGGAAGTAGAGTATGACCCACAGGAAATAGAAGCCCTGATTGGAATGGAAAAGTCTAGAGAAAGAAGTAGATTGGATTCCAGGAAGGATCTGAGTCATATCACCTGTTATATGTGCAAGGAGTCAGGGCACTACCTCAGCAGTTGCCCAAAAAGGAAGCCAAGGACCCAAGGAGGCTATATAATCACAAGGAAACCTCGAGACTTGTCAGAAGTGATATGTTTCCATTGTGATGAAGCAGGGCACTTTGCCAGAGATTGACCCAAGGAGGAGACTTGTGATAAATAGTTGAGTCTGTGAGAAGTACAGTAGTAGTAGTGAGAACATTTTCCTTTATCTTGAGGCGATGAGTTGAGGCATGTAGTGGAAAAGCAAGAGAATTGTAATCGTTGGAGAATCAATAAAGTTAGCATCGTTGGTATTGATTGGATTTTATGAGTTGTTACTCTATGAAGAAAGATTTTGACCATTTTCGAGGATATGAGAAGTATGGTCTATGGATGAGTTTGTGCATTTTAAGGGTGGTAGTACCCTGTGAAGACACTTGACCCTAGGAAAGGAGAATGATATACCACGAAGTGGATTTTGGACAAAATAAGAAGGAGACTTGTCTCGATATGTGGGGTATCCCCAAGAATATGAAGAGATGGAGTACTATTGGATATAAAGGCGGTATGATGTTGGTAATATGGAGCAATTGTAACTCCATGATGAGTCTGAGTAATCACGTCTTAGTTTGGTGCAAATAGAAGGAAGTGAGACAATACAATTGGATGGATTTTAAGTATGCTAAGAAGCTGGAAGTTGGATGTTGGAATAACGATCAGTTGCCCCGAGGATGAGTTCAAGGTTTACAACTGATGAGATGGGCCATAAGCCATAGGCCCCAAGACCTGCCAAGAAGCAAGCACATTCTTGCTGAAGGAAAAACCCTGGAAGAGGATATACCTTTGTCGACAGACGATTTTATAGAAGTTTACGCAAAACCTGAGAGTTGTGAGGAAACGATAGGTTTTTGTTTGGCTTGCAGAATCCATGGATTTATCCGAACTTGGTTCGTTGACAAGAGAAATTCTGCAATGCTTGTGAGGATGACCGAGTGTTAGAATGTGAGATTCGCTAAACCATGTACAAGGTAATGATTTGGGTGCGGGATGGATTGATCACCATACCGACTTACTCTTATTATTCACCTTGCTATATGGGATGGTAAATCTGAGTGACTCACCTATAGTAGAGAGACGACGATATTAAACCTTGTTTGAACCTTAGAATGGTATAGCAAATTTTCCCCTTGTACCAGGCAGCTGTTGCCAATCGTAGGTTGTACGGTAAGGTTCAACCCAGACCAATTTCCTGCAGGAGAAACCATAAATTGTTGACCACCATGAGATATCGATAGTTGTTTAGTATTGGCACCAGACCCGTCAGCTAAGAAGACCTAGTCTCGGAAGAACCGTACCCGGATGAAAGGACATAAGTATTGAGGAAAAGGTTATGCCACTACCTGAAGAGCCCAGAGAAGGAATTTTTCCTGAGAATCTGAAAAGACCGACACTGTCTGCCATAAGGATGGAGTATATGAGTACTGATGGAACCGTAACAAGGCTTCTAAGGGTGGTAGCACCCCAGACCCCTTTGCGACGATGGATGGATTTTCAGAAGACCCCCAAAACCTAACCTATTTCTTTCTAGCCTCTCCAAATCTCGAGGACGAGATTCATTTTAAGGGTGGTAGGTTTGTAACATCCCAAAATTCAAAATTTTGGAATGTTATATTAAATAGATAGTTATGATTGATTGTTTGATTGATTGTGTGAAATTGAGTGAAATTTGAATCTATTGAAAGTTAAATGAGAGGGAATAAAAGGACTTTCCCAAACTTTCGTCTTTGCTTTTTGATCTACTTGAATTCAAATTCTTTTCAAATACAAAACCCTGGAGAGAAGATGACATGACTTCTTCCATTTAAATAAATGAAAAGGGTTTTTGAAAATATTTGAACTCCATTCGGAACTATTTCAAATTCAGAAACTTTAAGCAACTCAATGATTTTCACGAGAGAATATAAAATGACTTCTTCAAAACATATGAAATATGAGTTGGAAGTTTCGAAGAACTCAAATTTAAAGTCCTTTTGAAATTATTTTCAATTTGGAGTTATTTGAGTTTTATTCAAATTATTTTTCTCCAAAAATAAAATACATGGAAATTAGGGTAAAATGATTCCCTACATCAAAAAATTGGAGAAAAATAAATTTGAAATCATTTTGGTATTTTTAAAATGATTTTTACTGGATTTTTATTAGAGCTGTAGCACTCTTTGCTTTATTTGATTTTTTATAGATTTTATTTGATGCTAGAAAAATGTTCAGGTTGTAGAAAATAATTTTCTGAAAATTTTGATATATTATATGCCTATATAATATTTTTATTATTAATTTGTTTGTCTGAGAAAATGTTTTTTTAAGAGACTTCTTTCCCCACGGGCCAACTCGGCCGAAGCCCAGCCAGCCGGCCCAGCCCAGCGCCGCGCCCCGCTCGTCCCCGAGCTCGTTACGGACTCCCGCACCCGCACGACGTCGCCGCCGCCGTACGCCACCTGGACTCCCGCCGCCGCTTCTCTGTTGCCCCTCCCGCACGCCACTGCCCCGCCTCCCTCCTATAAAGCCTCCCGGGCTCCCCTCCTCCCCTCTCTGCTCGCGCCGCCGCCCGCCGCATCTCACGCCCCGCCGCCGCACTTCACGCCGCCACTGCTCGCCGTTGCCCGCAGCCAGCCGCGCCGCCGCCTGCTCGCCTCGCCGCCGCGCATCCGCGCCGCCCTGCGCCACATCGCCGAACGCCGCCGCCGCCCCGATGCCCGCGCCGGAGTTCGCCGCCGGCCGGATCTGCTCTGCCGGCCGAAACCCGATCCGCCACCCCGGTCCACCCGACCCGCCGGTTTTCTCTGAACCATCGCGAACCGGTAAAACCACCACCTAGTTTTTCCTTTTTTTATTAGAATAGGTTTTTCTTTTAAAAACCGATCGGTTAGTTATTTAGCGAACGTTCACTAGGTTAGGTCTTCGCAGCAAATGGTTTTCGTTCTGTTAGGTTCCGTAACGAACGTTCGTTGCTTAGTATTTTTCTTTTTCTTTTTAATTTCTACCAGGGACCCGTTTGTGAATAAACTATTTTACAGATTAGCCCATGGTTTTCAAACGACCGCATCTTTTTACTCGTTTGTCCAAATCCAATGAAACCAACGCCCACTTCTTCATTACGATCCCCTCTATCCAGTAAACCAACTCAAACATGTTTTTGAAATTTTAAAATTTGAATTAGACCAGATTTGAATTCAAACTTCGTTTGATCGTAACTTGAGTTTTATAACTCCGTTTGAGTTGATTCTTTTTGCATGTTAAAGCTCTTGACCTAAACTTTCTGATAAGGCCGAATTCACCTAATTTTGGTACTGTTAGAAATTGTTTTATGTCTCAAGAGTTATTTGCTTGGTTTTGATGTTCCCCGAATTGTCTTTTCGTTCTTCCTGATCTTTTGAGTGATTGCTTATGTGTGGTTACTATTGCTTGCTTACGATAGATTGACCGGAGTGTGACGAGTAGAACTATCAAGAGTTTTGAGTGTGAATCGTCCTCATCAACAGTACAGGCAAGTTCACACTTTGATCATATTCCTTTCATACCCAGTTTTTGTGCATTAGTTTCACCGTCAAACATTGCATGAGTAGGATTGATAACATGTGGGTATTGGGAAGTAGTTGATGAGGTAGGAACCTATTGCCCTGCATTCAAACCTTGGGAGTTACTTTTACGTTACTTACATTGCTATGATATGCTCGTAGACGTCGTTTGGGTTTGAGTGTATTCATGACAGATGTGAGTATTCTTAATTAATGGTTAACTTAAGGTGGCAACTTTAATACACATCTGGGTGGATTGAGGCACCTGGGGTATCCGGTGATTGCCTGTATTTTTTTGGAAATCCCGGGGTACCGTGTGATTCTCCTATGGACTGCCACCCAGGCTCAAAGGGATCATGAGATTATTCATGCTAGAAACTTCCGTGTGCAGCCACAAGCCATTATGGGCTCTGGCATAGTTGAGTATGTTGTGTGACCTCTTTCAGTGGTAGGCTAGCACATGTAGGGGATGTAGGTGGTACTGTCTACCCAGAGTAAAGAGTTAACGCTTCTGAATGACTGTGTCTCGGTCATCCGTTTCTCAAACACCATGTAGTGCGAGAAATCGAACGGAGGAGATCGAGTCTTGTGGGGAAAAGTGCGCAAACCTCTGCAGAGTGTACAAACTAATCATGATTAGCCGTGTCCCCGGTTATGGACATCTTGAGTATCTAGTTCTTGGATTATCATGTTGATCTCATCACTCTATAATTAATTGTCGGGTTGTTAAATTACTTTTTAATTGGGATTCAGATGGGGTTTACCATTCTCAATGTTTTCAACAAACTTTGTAGTTAAATAAAATGTATTCCTTTGCAGTAGGGAAAATTTGGCTTTTCGCAAAAACATTATAACCATAGAGTTTTTCCACAAGCCAAATATGCATGTAGTTATAGCCTTTATTCATCATTATCCTATGGTGTGAATTTGCCAGTACATTCAATGTACTGACCCTTTGTGGCTGCAACATCTCATGTTGCAGGACTTATTACAACGAGTAAGTGATACGTTAGGGTTACGATTTCTACACTCAACTTTGTCGTTGGTGTTGATGGGAATCCACAACCTTGTTGTTACTCCGCTATTTGGATTGAGGTAATAGTATTTACGCTACTTTATACATGTGATTTACCTCTGTTATAAATCCTCGAGTACTGTGTGTGTCAGCATACCGATCCAGGGATGACACTTATGCACAGAGACTTGACCGTCTGAGGTCGGGTTGCTACACTTTGCCACAAATACAATGTCAACTACATGATCATGCAAAGCAATACGACAATGATGGAGCGTGTCATAATAAACGGAATGGTGGAAAGTTGCATGGCAATATATCTCGGAATGGCTATGGAAATGCCATAATAGGTAGGTATGGTGGCTGTTTTGAGGAAGGTAATGGTGGGTGTTATGGTACCAGCGAAAGTTGCGCGGCACAAGAGAGGCTAGCAATGGTGGAAGGGTGAGAGTGCGTATAATCCATGGACTCAACATTAGTCATAAAGAACTCACATACTTATTGCAAAAATCTATTAGTTATCGAAACGAAGTACTACGCGCATGCTCCTATGGGGATAGATTGGTAGGAAAAGACCATCGCTCATCCCCGACTGCCACTCATAAGGAAGAAAAATAAATCATGCTCCGACTTCATCACATAACGGTTCACCATACGTGCATGCTACGGGAATCACAAACTTTAACACAAGTATCTCTCAAATTCACAACTACTCACTAGCATGACTCTAATATCACCATCTTCATATCTCAAAACAATCATAAAGAATCAAACTTCTCATAGTATTCAATGCACTTTATATGAAAGTTTTTATTATATCCCTCTTGGATGCCTATCATATTAGGACTAAATTCATAACCTAAGAAAATTACCATGCTGTTCTAAAGACTCTCAAAATAATATAAGTGAAGCATGAGAGTTCATCTATTTCTTAAAAATAAAACTATTGTCGTGCTCTAAAAGATATAAGTGAAGCACTAGAGCAAACGAAAAACTACTCCAAAAGATATAAGTGAAGATCAATAAGTAGTTAAATAATTATGTAACTATGTGAAGACTCTATAACATTTAAGAATTTCAGATCTTGGGATATTATTAAAACAGCAAGCAAAACAAAAGAAAATAAAATGACGCTCCAAGCAAAACACATATCATGTGGTGAATAAGAATATAGCCTCAAGTAAAGTTACCGATAGACGAAGACGAAAGAGGGGATGCCTTCCGGGGCATCCCCAAGCTTAGGCTTTTGGTTGTACTTGAATTTTACCTTGGGGTGCCTTGGGAATCCCCAAGCTTAGGCTCTTGCCACTCCTTATTCCATAGTCCATCGAATCTTTACCCAAAACTTGAAAACTTCACAACACAAAACTCAACAGAAAACTCGTAAGCTCCGTTAGCATAAGAAAATAAATCACCACTTTTGGTACTGTTGTGAACTCATTCTAAATTCATATTGGTGTAATATATACTGTATTCCTACTTCTATATGGTTCATACCCTCCGATACTACTCATAGATTCATCAAAATAAGCAAACAACACACGAAAAACAGAATCTGTCAAAAACAGAACAGTCTGTAGCAATCTGTCTTGTTCGAATACTTCTAGAACTCCAAAAATTCTAAAATAAATTGGTGGACGTTAGGAATTTGTCTATTAATCTTCTGCAAAAATAATCAACTTAAAATCACTCTTCTGTAAAAAAATGACAGCTAATCTCATGAGCGCAAAGTTTCTGTTTTTTACAGCAAGATCGCATTAACTTTCACCCAAGTCTTCCCAAAGGTTCTACTTGGCACAAACACTAATTAAAACATAAAACCACATCTAACAAGAGGCTAGATAGATTATTCATTACTAAAAAGGAGCAAAAGGCAAAGAACAAAAATAAAATTGGGTTGCCTCCCAACAAGCGCTAACGTTTAACGCCCCTAGCTAGGCATGATGATTTCAATGATGCTCACATAAAAGATAAGAATTGAAACATAAAGAGAGCATCATGAAGAATATGACTAGCACATTTAAGTCTAACCCACTTCCTATGAATAGGGATTTTGTGAGCAAACAATTTATGGGAACAAGAATCAACTAGCATAGGAAGACAAAACAAGCATAACTTCAAAACTTTTAACACATAGAGAGGAAACTTGATATTATTGAAATTCCTAAAAGCATATATTCCTCCCTCATAATAATTTTCAGTAGCATCATGAATAAACTCAACAATATAACCATCACATAAAGCATTCTTTTCATGATCTACAAGCATAGAATTTTTATTATCCTCCACATAAGCAAAATTCTTCTCATGAATAGTAGTGGGAGCAAACTCAACAAAATAACTATCATGTGAGGCATAATCCAATTGAAAACTAAAATCATGCTGACAAGTTTCATGGTTATCATTATTCTTTATAGCATACATGTCATCACAATAATCATCATAGATAGCAACTTTGTTCTCATAATCAATTGGAACCTCTTCCGAAATAGTGGATTCATCACTAAATAAAGTCATGACCTCTCCAAATCCACTTTCATAATTATCACAATAAGATTCAACACCCTCCAAAAGAGTGGGATTATTACTTCCTAAAGTTGGCACTCTTCCAAACCCACTTTCATCAATATAATCATCATAAATAGGAGGCATGCTATCATCATAATAAATTTGCTCATCAAAACTTGGGGGACAAAAAATATCACCTTCGTCAAACATAGCATCCCCAAGCTTGTGGCTTTGCATATCATTAGCATCATGGATATTCAAGGAATTCATACTAACAACATTGCAATCATGCTCATCATTCAAATATTTAGTGCCAAACATTTTAATGCATTCTTCTTCTAACACTTGAGCACAATTTCATTTCCATCATTTTCACGAAAGATATTAAAAAGATGAAGCATATGAGGCACCCTCAATTCCATTTTGTTGTAGTTTTCCTTTATAAGCTAAACTAGTGATAAAACAAGAAACTAAAATATTCGATTGCAAGATCTAAAGATATACCTTCAAGCACTCACCTCCCCGGCAACAGCACCAGAAAAGAGCTTGATGTCTACTACACAACCTTCTTCTTGTAGACGTTGTTGGGCCTCCAAGTGCAGAGGTTTGTAGGACAGTAGCAAATTTCCCTCAAGTGGATGACCTAAGGTTTATCAATCCATGGGAGGCGTAGGATGAAGATGGTCTCTCTCAAACAACCCTGCAACCAAATAACAAAGAGTCTCTTGTGTCCCCAACACACCCAATACAATGGTAAATTGTATAGGTGCACTAGTTCGGCGAAGAGATGGTGATACAAGTGCAATATGGATGGTAGATATAGGTTTTTGTAATCTGAAAATATAAAAACAGCAAGGTAACTAATGATAAAAGTGAGCTAAACGTTATTGCAATGCTTCGAAACAAGGCCTAGGGTTCATACTTTCACTAGTGCAAGTTCTCTCAACAATAATAACATAATCGGATCATATAACTATCCCTCAACATGCAACAAAGAGTCACTCCAAAGTCACTAATAGCGGAAAACAAACGAAGAGATTATGGTAGGGTACGAAACCACCTCAAAGTTATTCTTTCCGATCAATCCGTTTGGCTATTCCTATAAGTGTCACAAACAACCCTAGAGTTCGTAGTAAAATAACACCTTAAGACACAAATCAACCAAAACCCTAGTGTCACCTAGATACTCCAATGTCACCTCAAGTATCCGCGGGTATGATTATAGGATATGCATCACACAATCTCATATTCATGTATTCAACCAACACAAAGAACTTTAAAGGGTGCCCCAAAGTTTTTACCGGAGAGTCAAGACAAAAACGTGTGCCAACCCCTATGCATAAGTTCACAAGGTCACTGAACCCGCAAGTTGATCACCAAAACATACATCAAGTAGATCACGTGAATATCCCATTGTCAGCACAGATAAGCACATGCAAGACATACATCAAGTGTTCTCAAATCCTTGAAGACTCAATCCGATAAGATAACTTCAAAGGGAAAACTCAATCCATTACAAGAGATAGAGGGGGAGAAACATCATAAGATCCAACTATAGTAGCAAAGCTCGTGGTACATCAAGATCGTGCCAAATCAAGAGAGAGAGAGAGAGAGAGAGAGAGAGAGAGAGATCAAACACATAGCTACTAGTACATACCCTCAGCCCCGAGGGTGAACTACTCCCTCCTTGTCATGGAGAGCGCCGGGATGATGAAGATGGCCACCGGTGATGATTCCCCCCTCCGGCAGGGTGCCGGAACAGGGTCCCGATTGGTTTTTGGTGGCTACAGACGCTTGCGGCGGCGGAACTCCCGATCCAGTTTTCTTTTCGGGGGTTTCTATATTTATAGGAATTTTTGGCGTCGGTCTCATGTCAGGGGGGTCTCCGAGTCATCCACGAGGCAGGGGCGCACCCATGGGGTAGGGCGCGCCCTCCACCCTCGTGGATGGCTCTGGACTCTTCTGGCCCAACACTTTTACTCTGGGGGCTTCTTTTGGTCCATAAAAAATCATCAAGAATTAGCATGCCAATTGGACTCCGTTTGGTATTCCTTTTCTGTAAAACTCAAAAACAAGGAAAAACAGAAGTTGGCACTAGGCTCTAGGTTAATAGGTTAGTCCAAAAAATCATATAAAATAGCATATAAATGCATATAAAACATCCTAGATGGATAATATAATATCATGGAACAATCAAAAATTATAGATACGTTGGGGATGTATCATTATCTTGATGAGAAAAAGATATATCATGTTATTATTAGAGCTAACCTTTCAGAACATGAAGAAGAAAGATTATTGAAAATTCTGAAGAAGCACCGAGCTGCTATTGGATATACTCTTGATGATCTTAAGGGCATTAGTCCCATTCTATGTCAGCACAAGGTTAATATGGAACCTGATGCTAAACCCGTTGTTGATCACCAACGATGTTTAAATCCCAAAATGAAAGAAGTGGTAAGAACTGAAATACTAAAGCTTATGGAAGCAAGTATAATCTACACCATAGCTGATAATAGATGGGTAAGTCCAGTATATTGTGTCCCTAAGAAGGGTGGTATTACTATTGTTCCTAATGATAAAAATGAACTTATTCCACAAGGAATTGTTACTTGCTATAGAATGGTAATTGATTTCAGAAAATTAAATAAAGCTGCTAGAAAAGATCATTACGCTATGCTTTTATTGATCAAATGCAAGAAATATTATCTAAGCACACACATTTTTCTTTTCTTGAATACATGTTTCACAAGCTGGTCAAGATAAAACCACTTTTACTTGTCCTTTTGGAACTTATGCTTATAGACGTATGCCTTTTGGTTTATGTAATGCACCTGCTACCTTTCAAAGATGTATGGCTGCTATATTCTCTGATTTTTGTGAAAAGATTGCTGAGGTTTTCATGGATGATTTTTCCGTTTATGGAACTTCTTTTGATGATTGCTTAAGCAACCTTGATCGAGTTATGCAGAGATGTGAGAAAACTAATCTTTTCTTGAATTGGGAGAGGTGCCACTTTAAGGTTAATGAAGGTATTTTCTTGGGGCATAAAATTTCTAAACGAGGTATTGAAGTGGATAAAGTTAAAGTTGATGCAATTGAGAAAAAGCCATGTCCTAAAGATATTAAAGGTATTCGTAGTTTCCTTGGTCATCCTGGTTTCTATTTATTAAAGACTTCTCAAAAATTTCTAGCCCTCTTACAAATATTTTAAAAAGGATGTTCCATTTGTTTTTTATGATGACTGTTTAGAAGCCTTCGAAACACTTAAGAAAGCCTTAACTTCTGCACCTATTGTTCAACCACCTGATTGGAACTTGCCTTTCGAAATTATGTGTGATGCTAGTGATTATGCTGTTGGTATTGTTCTAGGACAAAGATTGATAAGAAATCAAATGTTATCCATTATGCTAGCAAAACTCTAGACAGTGCCCAAAGAAATTATGCTACTACTGAAAAAGATTTTTTAGCAGCTGTGTTTGCTTGTGACAAATTCAGATCTTACATTGTTGATTCCAATGTAATTGTTCATACTGATCATGCTGCTATAAAAATATCTTATGAAAAAGAAAGATGCTAAACGTAGACTTATTAGGTGGGTTCTCTTGCTACAAAAATTTGTTTTACATATCATTGGTAGGAAAGGAGTTGAGAACCCTGTAGCTGATAACTTGTCTAGATTAGAAAATATTTTTGATGACCCACTACCTATTGATGATAGCTTTCCGGATGAACAATTAGCTGCAATAAATGTTTCTCATAATACTCCTTGGTATGCTGACTATGCTAATTATATTGTTGCTAAATTTATACCACCTAGTTTCACATACCAACAAAAGAAATAATTCTTCTATGATTTAAGACATTACTTTTGGGATGACCCACATCTTTATAAAGAAGGAGTAGATGGTATTATTAAACATTATGTACTTGAGCATGAACAGGGAACAAATCCTACGAAAATGTCACTCCAAAGCCTATGGAGGACATCATGCGGGAGATAGAACCGCTCACAAGGTATTGCAATCTGGTTTTATTGGCCTACTCTCTTCAAGGATGACCTTAAGTTTGTCTCATATTGTGATGAATGCCATAGAATAGGTAATATTGGTAAGCATCTGGAAATGCCTATGAATTATTCACTTGTTGTTGAACCATTTGATGTTTGGGGTTTTGATTACATGGGACCTTTTCCTTCCTCCAATGGGTATACACATATTTTGGCTGCTGTTGATTATGTTACTAAGTGTGTAGAAGCTACTCCAACTAGTAGTGTTGATCATAACACTTCCATTAAAATGCTTAAAGAAATTATTTTCCCAAGGTTTGGAGTCCCTAGATATATAATGACTGATGGTGGTTTACACTTTATTCATGGTGCTTTCCGTAAAATGCTTGCTAAGTATGATGTTAACCATAGAATTGCTCCACCCTATCATCCTCAATCTAGTGGTCAAGTTGAACTTAGCAATAGAGAAATAAAATTAATTTTACAAAAAAACTTTCAATAGGTCTTGAAAGAATTGGTCTATGAAATTGGATGATGCACTTTGGGCCTACCGAACAGCTTATAAAAATCCTATGGGTATGTCTCCTTATTAAATGGTCTATTGAAAAACATGGTGGTGTAACAAAGTAGAAGTAATGCAAGAGGTCATATGCAAAATATGTGCGACCAATACAACCTTGACAAGTTAGAGCAAGCACTTTGATGGGTGAATAAGATAGGCCATCCTCCACCATGACAAGTTTGTTAGCTAGTGGATTGTTCCGCAATATTCCTCTCGTGCGCCCATTCTCGTATTCATTTTGATCATGTTCAATACCTGATATGCATGAAAACATAAAAACAAGTGAGATTTTCATTTGCCCCTTGAGTTAGAACATAAAGCATATTAGGCAATTAAAGAACTCAATTATGACTTCAAACCTGCCGGTGAAAAGAGGTTATTTGATATTAGCTCACTAGATGAATGGAGAACCCAGGCTTATGAAAATGCCAAATTATTCAAAGAAAAAGTTAAAAGGTGCCATAACAAAAGAATCCAAAAGAGGGAATTCAAAGTTGGTGAACATGTTCTTTTGTACAACTCTCGTTTCAGATTCTTTGCAGGAAAAATTCTTTCAAAACGGGAAGGACCATATATTATCGAAGAGGTTTATCATTGAGGATCCATTAAAATCAATAATGCCGAAGGCACTAATCCAAAGGTGGTCACTGAGCAAAGAGTTAAGCACTATATCTCAGGTACGCCTATTAATGTTGAAACCAATATTATCCAAACCATGACACCAGAGGAACACATAAAAGAAACCTTCCCGAACACTATGGAATCTTGAAAAAATAGGAGGTACGTGATACGGTAAGTAAACGGACTCCGAAAAATCTGCAAAAATATTTTCTGTCAATTTTGGAATATTAGAAAAATTAGGAAAATAAGAAACAACCAAGAAGGCAACCGGGGAGGGCACAATACACCAGGGCACGCCTGCCTTGCCTGGCACGCCCAGGTGGGTTGTGCCCCCTCGAGAACCTACCTGACTCCGTTTTCCTTCTGTTTGCTTGTTTCCCAAGATAAAAAAAATCTTTATGTACCTCCCGGGCATATTGACAACTGTATCACGAAGAAATCCTCTGTTCTTGTTTCGTGTTATTTGCTTTCATATCTGTCAAGCCAGGCATCATGTCCTCTTTCTCCTCCAACAATGCAGAAGGCGATGCTTGGTTGCTATATGTGGAGTTAAGGGGAGAAGGAATTGAGGAGGTTGCCATGGAAGAAGATGAAGGGGTTTCTCTTGTAGTTCACACTCTGGCTTCTGATAGAGGCACACTGGCCGGCATCTCCACTCGTACTAATCCCCATCAAGCCATGAGATCAACAAACGATCAAGAGGGCACTGAAGAGCAAGAAGGACTCCCTCCAAGGAGGCCTTTACACAGGTTACATCAAAATAAGTTTTGCAATTTGATTCACAATTATGGGTTCGAGAATACTCGTCGTGTGCTCATACCGTCCAATTGGGACATATCTCGCCCAAGAGAAAGTGATGCAGGAACAAACTCTTGGGGACCGGAGAATAAGCATATTATGGCTGAAGTGGAGAAGAACACTTAGTTTCTTCATTGAGCCCTTCGAGAGATTCAAAACTTGAGGGAGACACTCATGAATATATTGGAGAACAAAGCGACTCCATCACCATCTTCCCCACCAAGGGAGACTTGAGTAACGGGTATGGGCACTCCCCTTAGCTTGTGCCAAGCTTGGGGGAGATGCCCCAATATCGTATTGATGACCCACAAATATATGGGATCAATTGTAGCTCTTTTCGATAAGTAAGAGTGTCGAACCCAACGAGGAGCATAAGGAAATGACAAATGGTTTTCAGCAAGGTAATGTCTGTAAGTGCTGAAATTGTAAGTAACTGAGTAGTTTGATACCAAGATAATTTGTAACGAGCAGGTAACGATAATAGTAACAAAAGTGCAGCAGTAGCCCAATCCTTTTGAGGCAAAGGATAGAGCAAAACGGTCTCTTATAGTAAGCAAAGCGTTCTTGAGGGTACACGGGAATTTCATCTAGTCACTTTCATCATGTTGGTTCGATTCGCGTTCGCTACTTTGATAATTTGATATGTGGGTGGACCGGTGCTTAGGTGTTGTTCTTACTTGAACAAACCTCCTACTTATGATTAACCCTCTCACAAGCATCCGCAACTATGAGAAAAGTATTAAGACTAAATATTAACCATAGCATTAAAATTTTGGATCCAATCGGTCCCTTACGGAATAGCGCATAAACTAGGGTTTAAGCTTTTGTCACTCTCGCAACCCATCATCTAATAACTACTCCACAATGTATTCCCTTAGGCCCAAATATGGTGAAGTTTCATGTAGTAGATGTTCACATGACACCACTAAGGGAATCATAACATACATACTATCAAAATATCGAACACACATCAAGTTCACATGATTACTTGCAACATGATTTCTCCCGTGACCTCAAGAACAATAGTAACTACTCACAAATGATAATCATGCTCAAGATCAGAGGGGTATTAAATAGTATATTGGATCTGAACATATAATCTTCCACAAAATAAACCATATAGTAATCAACTACAAGATGTAATCAACACTACTAGTCGCCCACAAGCACCAATCTATAGTTCCGGTACAAAGATTGAACACAAGAGATGAACTAGGGTTTGAGATGAGATGGTGCTATTGAAGATGTTGATGAAGATTGACCTCCCCAAGATGGCAGAACTGTTGGTGATGATGATGACGATGATTTCCCCCTCCGGGAGGGAAGTTCCCCCGGCAAAATCGCTCTGCCGGAGGGCAAAAGTGCTCCTGCCCAAGTTCCACCTCGAGATGGCGGCGCTCCATCCTGAAAGTTCTCTCTCTATTTTTCTAGGTCAAAGTGACTTATATACCAGAAGAGGGGCACCGGAGGTGGGCCTGGATGAGCACAACCCACCAGGGCGTTCATGGGCTCCCTGGCGCTCCCAGGTGGGTTGGGCCCACCTGGTGGCCCCCCTCTGGTACTTATTGGCTCCAATATTCCTCATATATTCCATAAAAATTCTCCGTAAAGTTTCAGCTTGTTTGGAGTTGTGCAGAATAGGTAGCCTGACGTAGCTTTTCCAGGTCCAGATTTCCAGCTGCCGGAATTCTCCCTCTTTGTGTGTACCTTGCATATTATCAGAGAAAATGCATTAGAATTACTCCAAAAAGCATTATTATGCATAAAAACATCATAAATAACAGTAGGAAAAGATGATGCAATATGGACGTATCAACTCCCCCAAGCTTAGCCCTCGCTTGTCCTCAAGTGAAAACCGAAATCGAAAAACATGTCCACATGCTTAGAGAGAGAGGTGTCGATAAAAACAAAATACGAACATAGAAGCATCATGTTGATTATTCTAACAGCAACATATTTGAACATAAGACTTTTATCATAGACTTCTCATGAATAAGTAACAAATCATCACACTATCGAAGTATAAAGCATAAACTCTATTAGAAACCAACAAACTATGTTCTCAGTCAACTTTGCAACTACAATTCATCATCATTTCAGGAAGGCTCATGTATCGGAGCCTTTAGGCAAGTCCACATGCTCAACCATCATATAGTCTTCTATGATTGCTAACACTCACCGCATACACATGAGCAAAATGTTTCAACCGGACACATAGAAAGATAGGGGCTTATAGTTTCGCCTCCCAACGTATTCACCTCAAGGGTGATGTCAACAATAATAACCCATGCCACCCATATTCAACTGGACATATGTGCCCAGATCTTTCCTCACTACATGATGCTTGCCAAAGGAAAAAATAAAAAAGGAATAGAGAGAAAACTTTGATTCTTGCATAAAAGTAAATACATAAAAGTAAAAGATAGGCCCTTCGCAGAGGGAAGCAGAGGTTGGCATGCACTTATTTGTTTGTATGCTCAACCCCTTAGTGCAAAAGAACGTCATGTTGTATTGCCCCTTGTGATGGCAACCTTTATTATGCAGTCTGTCGCTTTTATTCTTCACCATCACAAGTTCGTACAACGCTCAATTTTCTCTTACACTGAATGATCTCACATTTTTAGAAGCAATTTTTATTGCTTTTTGTAGGATCACGGGTTCCGGCAAAACCCTCAAGGTTCGAACAGTGGGGTGCGCGCGAAGATTTCCTCCCTACCGATCCGCATCCTAACTAGCTAAGATTTCAAGAACGATCTCCACGAACTCACAGCACAAGGGACACAAGATTTATACTGGTTCGGGCCACCTTTGTGGTGTAATACCCTACTCCAGTGTGGTGGTGGATTGCCTCTTGGGCAGATGATGAACAGTACAAGGGGAAGAACAGCCTCCTGAGGTTGAGGGGTTCTTGTGCTTGGTGAACTTGTGTGTGTGTGGGTTCGATCAGCTCGGGCTTTCTTGGCTTCTACTGTGGTGGCTAGTCCTATTTATAGAGGCCCTGGTCCTCTCCCCAAATATTGAGCGGGAAGGGAGCCAACAACGGCCAATTCAAAAGGGGACAGCTAGTATAGCTTATCCTGACAAAAGTAGTCTTCGCCTACCAAAGGCTCTGGTGGTGACGCCGTCTTGGGCTCCATGGTGACCTCCGTCTTGCCGTCCTGCTGGTCTTGGTCTCGTTGCACCGATATGGAAACCTTTTCTTGATGCCTCGGTACTCCGCGCCTGCACTTGCCCCCTTAGCACTAAAGAGGAAACAAGGACGCTGCGCGCGCTGGCACCCGCCTGGTCTCGATCGTCATGGCTCACGTCATGAGAACCTCGCGAGGTTTGCCTTGCCTTGATCTCTCTGCCCCTCGTGAGCCTGCCTGGCGAGGCCGCTCCTGAGGAGGTCTTGCGTCGTCCGCCTCGCAAGGATTGGCCCCTCGCGAGGGTCTTGAATGCCTTGTCGATGAAGATGGGCCGTACAGGCTTGCTTGCACAGCCACGCCGTGGGCCGCAGGCTGGCAAGTCTGGCGACCCCCGTTCCCAGAATGCTGACAGTAGCCCCCGGGCCCAAGGTGCGCTCGGGCTTGGCTTCGGGGCGATGCCAAAGGTCAAGTGCGGAGCGCCGCGGGCCCCAATAGCCTGCGGCCTCGGTTGACGCGTGGCAGTTGATTGGACGTGGGCGTCTCCGCTTCCCCACGCTGCCTTGGCGTCCGCCTGGCTATGCGGCCCCGCTACCTACATAGTTATTCTTCCATCGCCCACGCCTTGCTTCCCCAATCCCTCTGCTTCCTCGAGACTCTGCTCCTCCTCTCCAATCTGACCTGCACTCTGCCCGCTTCATCACCTTGGCGCCGAAACAAGAAGACAAGGGGAAGAAGCCTCTATCTTTGCCAAGCGCGCCTCCAGCCGTCGAGCCTGCAGTCGGCCGATCCCTGGTGCTCAACGACGAGGCCATGGACAAGGTGCATCCCATGCTCGCCACCAGTTTCAATGAGTGGGGGAGACGGTGGCTTGTCCTGCATCTCGCGCTCGCCTTGTCCGGGCAGCCACCGAGGTCCCAATCTTCATCGATGCCCTTTGGGCCGGCCTGATTCCCCCTTTCTCCGCCTTCTTCAACGCGGTGCTTGAGCATTACCAGATCCACATGCTGCATCTTGACCCCCAATCCGTGACTCTCCTTGCCGTCTTCGCCTTTGTGTGTGAGGCCATGTTGGGCATCGCTCCTTCCGTGGCCCTTCTCCGTCATTTCTTCTCATTGCATCTGATTGATCCTCGGCAAAGCTCGGGGTGCGTGAGCTTCCAGGCTGTGGCCGCAACGGCGGGCGCGGGGATCGACTTCGAGCTTCCTCCATCCACGAGCGAGTTTCGGACACGGTGGATATTCGTCGACGCTGGGGTGCTCAGCCCTCTACTCCATTTGGGGCCATGAGAGGCTCGCGAGCCCCTGTCTTGTCCCCGTCTGGCTCAGGCTGAGGAGGCTGAAGGACCGCGGCATGACTGCGCCTATGGTGGTGAAGGAGTTCGTCAGACGCCGAGTCGCTTCGCTTCAGCGCCATTCTCGCTTGATGTGGGCCTTGCTCAGCACTCAGGACCACATGAGGTTTCAGGAGTCCAGGCTCCCTCTTAAGACGCGGCAAACAGTGCTCGAGGTCCTGACAGGTGTCCCTTCGCCGGACGACTTGCCTGGGAAGAGCTGTCTGCTGTACCGCTGCGCGAACAAGGCTTAATTTGCAAAGAGCATGCCTCCCTTTGATGAGTGGGGGCTGCGCCCGGACGGCTTGGTGGGGTCCCGCGAGAACCCCGTCAACGTGGTTCCCTTCTTCGTCGCTGGCGCCGAGCTCGTTCCGAATGTGGATGCAGGGGGGCGAGCGCCACCGGAGGCTGGCGGCACGAGGGTTGATGTGCAGATGCCGCCTGGGGCTCCTGGGGCGTCATCCTCAGGAACTCATGATTCTCCCTCTGAGACATCGGCTGCTGAGACGACGCAGCACGTGGCTCTCAAGGCCGGAGCTCCGGAGGCCTCGGGAGGTCGTGGTGAGATGGCACCCGACTGCTCTCCGCAGCCCGGCACCCCTGAAGTTGTCCCCTCGAGCACTTCTCCGGCTGCACCCCGTGCCGGCCGCCACGTCCAGCGCTTCGGTCGGCTTCACGTGGACTTCGAGGAGCTCCGCAAGAGGAAAGGATCTCCGAGTAGTAGCGGTATCTTCGGGCCGTTGAAGCGACGAAAGTACATCGCCATCGACGAGTAAGTATTGCACCTTGTGATTTCTTGATTGATGCTTTCCTCCCTGACGTTGGCTCTTCAGGACCCCTTCCGCCAGGGCCGCTGTGGCCCCCGAGAAGCAACCTCCACCTTCATCGACTCCCCCGCTGATAACCCACAAGTATAGGGGATCGCAACAGTTTTTGAGGGTAGAGTATTCAACCCAAATTTATTGATTCGACACAAGGGGAGCCAAAGAATATTCTCAAGTATTAGCAGTTGAGTTGTCAATTCAACCACACCTGGATAACTTAATATCTGCAGCAAAGTATTTAGTAGCAAAGTAATATGATAGTAGTGGTAACGGTAACAAAAGTAACGGTAGCAAAAGTAATATTTTTGGTGTTTGTAGTGATTGTAACAGTAGCAACGGGAAAGTAAATAAGCGAAGAACAATATGTGAAAGCTCGTAGGCATTGGATCGGTGATGGAGAATTATACCGGATGTGGTTCATCATGTAACAATCATAACATAGGGTGACACAGAACTAGCTCCAATTCATCAATGTAATGTAGGCATGTATTCCGAATATAGTCATACGTGCTTATGGAAAAGAACTTGCATGACATCTTTTGTCCTACCCTCCCGTGGCAGCGGGGTCCTAATGGAAACTAAGGGATATTAAGGCCTCCTTTTAATAGAGTACCAGAACAAAGCATTAACACATAGTGAATACATGAACTCCTCAAACTATGGTCATCACCGGGAGTTCACTTCGGGGTTGCCGGATCATAACACATAGTAGGTGACTATAGACTTGCAAGATAGGATCAAGAACTCACATATATTCATGAAAACATAATAGGTTCAGATCTGAAATCATGGCACTCAGGCCCTAGTGACAAGCATTAAGCATAGCAAAGTCATAGCAACATCAATCTCAGAACATAGTGGATACTAGGGATCAACCCTAACAAAACTAACTCGATTACATGATAGATCTCATCCAACCCATCACCGTCCAGCAAGCCTACGATGGAATTACTCACGCACGGCGGTGAGCATCATGAAATTGGTGATGGAGGATGGTTGATGATGATGACGGCGACGAATCCCCCTCTCCGGAGCCCCGAACGGACTCCAGATTAGCCCTCCTGAGAGTTTTAGAGCTTGGCAGCGGCTCCGTATCGTAAAACGCGATGAATCCTTCTCTCTGATTTTTTTTCTCCCCGAAAGCAAATATATAGAGTTGGAGTTGAGGTCGGAGGAGCTCCAGGGGGCCCACGAGGTAGGGGGGCGCGCCCTCCACCCTCGTGGCCAGGGTGTGGGCCCCCTGGTCTTCATCTTTTGCAAGGATTTTTTATTATTTCCAAATAGACGTTCCGTGGAGTTTCAGGTCATTTCGAGGACTTTTGTTTCTGCACATAAATAACACCATGGAAAGTCTGCTGAAAACAGCGTCAGTCCGGGTTAGTTCCATTCAAATCATGCAAGTTAGAGTCCAAAACAAGGGCAAAAGTGTTTGGAAAAGTAGATACGACGGAGACGTATCAACTCCCCCAAGCTTAAACCTTTGCTTGTCCTCAAGCAATTCAGTTGATAAACTGAAGTGATAAAGAAAAACTTTTACAAACTCTGTTTGCTCTTGTTGTTGTAAATATGTAAAGCCAGCATTCAAGTTTTCAGCAAAGATTATGACTAACCACATTTGCAATAACTCTTAGGTCTCACGTTTACTCATATCAATGGCATAATCAACTAGCGAGCGATAATAATAAATCTCGGATGACAACACTTTCTCAAAACAATCATAATATGATATAACAAGATGGTATCTCGCTAGCCCTTTCTGAGACCGCAAAACATAAATGCAGAGCACCTTTAAAGATCAAGGACTGACTAGACATTGTAATTCATGGTAAAAGAGATCCAGTCATAGTCATACCCAATATAAATTAATAGTAATGAATGCAAATGACAGTTGCGCTCTCCAGCTAGTGCTTTTTAATAAGAGGGTGATGACTCAACATAAAAGTAAATAGATAAGCCCTTCGCAGAGGGAAGTAGGGATTTGTAGAGGTGCCAGAGCTCGGTTTTGAAATAGAGATAAATAATATTTTGAGCGGCATACTTTCATTGTCAACATAACAACTAAGAGATGGTGATATCTTCCACGCTACACACATTATAGGCGGTTCCCAAACAGAATGGTAAAGTTTATACTCCCCCTCCACCAACAAGCATCAATCCATGACTTACTCGAAACAACGAGTGTCTCCAACTAGCAACAGTCCCAGGGGGAGTTTTGTTTGCAATTATTTTGATTTAGTTTGCATAAAGCATGGGACTGGGCATCCCGGAGACCAGCCATTTTCTCGTGAATGAGGAGCGGAGTCCACTCCTCTTGAGAATAACCCACCTAGCATGGAAGATACGGACAGCCCTAGTTGATACATGAGCTATTCGAGCATACAAAATAGAATGTTTATTTGAAGGTTTAGAGTTTGGCACATACAAATTTACTTGGAATGGCAGGTAAATACCGCATATAGGAAGGTATGGCGGACTCGTATGGAATAACTTTGGGATTTATGGGATTGGATGCACAAGCAGTATTCCCGCTTAGTACAAGTGAAGGCTAGCAAAAGACTGGGAAGCGACCAACTAGAGAGTGACAACAGTCATGAACATGCATTAAAATTAATAAACATTAAGTGCAAGCATGAGTAGGATATAATCCACCATGAACATAAATATCGTGAAGGCTATGTTGATTTGTTTCAACTACATGTGTGAACATGTGCCAAGTCGAGTCACTTAAATCATTCAAAGGAGGATACCTCCCCACTATACCACATCACAACCATTTTAATAGCATGTTGGCACGCAAGGTAAACCATTATAACTCATAGCTAATCAAGCATGGCACAAGCAACTATGATCTCTAATTGTCATTGCAAACATGTTTATTCATGATAAGCTGAATCAGGAACGATGAACTCATCATATTTACAAAAACAAGAGAGGTCGAGTTCATACCAGCTTTTCTCATCTCAGTCAGTCCATCATATATCGTCATAATTGCCTTTCACTTGCATGACCGAACGGTGTGAATAATAATAAGAGTGCACGTGCATTAGACTAAGCTGGAATCTGCGAGCATTCAATAAACAGGAGAAGACAGGGCAATATGGGCTCTTGGTTAAATCGACAATAATGCATATAAGAGCCACTTCAACAATTTAATCATGGTCTTCTCCTATCGCCCCCAAAGAAAAGAAAAGAAATAAAACTATTTACACGGGAAAGCTCCCAACAAGCAAAAGAAGAACGGGAAATCTTTTTGGGTTTTCTTTTTAATTATTACTACTACAGCAAGAAAAGTAAACTAGCTAAAAGTTACACTAATTTTTTTTTGTTTTTCCTAAAGTTTATTAAACACACAAGAAGAAAGCTGGAAAAAGAAAATAAACTAGCATGGATATTACAGTGAAAGAGTATGAGCACCGACATTTAGCAATGAGTGTGTGAACATAAATGTAATGTCGGTGGGAAATACATACTCCCCCAAGCTTAGGCTTTTGGCCTAAGTTGGTTCATTGCCAAGGATGGCCTGGCGGATACCCGTAGTTGTAGCTGGGGTCATACTGAGATGAAGAGGACTCTGACTGCCACTGGCTGGCAATCATCTCCGGATCCCACTGGTAGTTAGACTGTCGTGGAGGTTCAAATTGTGGTTCCGGCTCCGGGGCTGGTGTAGGGTTCCGGTAAGCTTGAATGGCCGCACACGGAACAAGATACAGACCTTCAGATAAATTAAACGAGGAAGGAGCAAGCAAGGTAATAGTCTCAGGGTGATGTTTATCAAAGAACAATTTGTATTTAAGCTCCCCTTCCCTATTCTTAACAATGAAATCATGCGCTACCATACTCTCATAATCTAAATAAGCATTGGGCAGCAATTTTTCTTCTTTCTCATAGAGCCTAATAGGTATGTTATAATGTGCAGCAAGGCATGAAGCATAAATACCTCCAAAGATGAGACCCTTAGTACGGTTCAGGCTTAACCGTTTAGCAATAATGCCGCCCATACTAACAGTGTTATCGGAATATAAACCATGGAGCAAAATGATAATATCAGGAACACTAAGGTTTCCACAGTTTCCGCGACCAATTAAACACGACTAGCAAATATAGCAAAGTAGCGTAAAACAGGAAAATGTATGCTAGTGATTCTTGCATCAGAAACCTTCCTGGTTTCCCCCACAGTAATGGTGTCGATAAACCCGTCCACATCTTTGCGATGTGGTTCATCTAAGGTACCCTAGAAGGGTATTTTGCAAACCTCACAAAATTCATCTAGTGGCAACTTCTTAACAACATCATATAAATGAAACTCTACTGAGGGAGGTGATTCCTTAGGAAAATAGTAGAAGTTTTGCACAAAAGTATTGGTGAGTAAGAGATACTGATGACGTTGGTCGCGGAGGAAGTCGGTGAGGCCAGCATTCTCAGCCAATGAATAGAAATCATCATAAATCCCGGCTTTTCTCAAGAAATCACCAGAAGGCCATTCACACGGCCGGACCTCCGCGGTGCGACGCAAATTATATTTGGGCCTCTGTGCTTCTTCGTTTTGCTTTTCCTTCGAGCTTTGGCTCGACGAGCCCCTCAAAAATCTCTTCATTGTTTTCTGAAATATTCTGAAATTTTTAGTAACTTCAAACAAAAGTGAACCAACCTCAATAAAATTGATAGCAACTACATTAGAACTACTTGGAACCATATAAATTTGACATGCAAGCTCAAGAACATGGTCGCCTAGGCAGCACAAATTTGCAATGAATAAAGCACTAGAGCAAAAACTAATTGGACCAATGGAGGAGTCACATACCAAGGAACAATCTCCCCAAGAAGTTTTGTGAGAGGTGCTTTGAGCAAGGAGATCGAAAATCGCAGCAAAATGAGCTAGAACTCGTGCTTGAGCTGGATATTGGTATTTGTGGGAGGAAGAAGGAGTGTATGGGTGCAGGAATGAGTGGAGGAGGGCCCTCGTGGGTCCACGAGGCAGGGGGCGCGCCCTGGGGGGTAGGGCGCGCCCTCCACCCTCGTGGCCAGGTGCTTGCCCCTCCTGCTGTGCTCTCAGTGCCAGATATTCTCAAAAATTCTAGAAAAAATCATATTCCATTTTCAGGGCATTTGGAGAACTTTTATTTTCAGGGTATTTTTATATTGCACGGATAAATCAGAAAGCAGACAGAAAAATACTATTTTTACTTTATTTCAACTAAATAATAGAAAGTAGAAAGAGGGTACAGAAGGTTGTGCCTTCTAGTTTCATCCATCTCATGCTCATCAAATAGAATCCACTAACAAGGTTGATCAGGTCTTGTTAACAAACTCATTCCGAATAACATGGAACAAGAGAAATTTCGAATAACACTATGTTACCTCAACGGGGATACGCACATCCCCAATAATAAGAATATCATATTTCTTCTTGACAGTAGGAAGAGGAAATTCAAAACCTCCAAATATAATTGATGGAATTTTTCCAATAGAATTGATACTATGAATTTGAGGTTGTTTCCTCGGAAAGTGTACCGTATGCTCATTACCATTAACATGAAAAGTGACATTGCCTTTGTTGCAATCAATAACAGCCCCTGCAGTATTCAAAAAAGGTCTTCCAAGAATAATAGACATACTATCATCCTCGGGAATATCAAGAATAACAAAGTCCGTTAAAATAGTAACGTTTGCAACCACAACAGGCACATCCTCACAAATACTGACAGGTATAGCAGTTGATTTATCAGCCATTTGCAAAGATATTTCAGTAGGTGTCAACTTATTCAAATCAAGTCTACGATATAAAGAGAGAGGCATAACACTAACACCGGCTCCAAGATCACATAAAAGCAGTTTTAACATAGTTTCTTTTAATGGAGCATGGTATAGTGGGTACTCCTGGATCTCCTAGTTTCTTAGGTATTCCACGCTTAAAAGTATAATTAGCAAGCATGGTGGAAATTTCAGCTTCCGGTATCTTTCTCTTATTTCTAACAGTATTAGTTAACCGCATACGCAAAAAGATAGGTCTAATCATTTCAGCAAAGCGCTCAAAATCCTCATCATCCTTTTTCTTGGATGGTTTGGGAGGAAAAGGCATGGGTTTCTGAACCCATGGTTCTCTTTCTTTACCATGTTTCCTAGCAACAAAGTCTCTCTTATCATAACGTTGATTCTTTGATTGTGGGTTATCAAGATCAACAGCAGGTTCAATTTCTACATCATTATCATTACTAGGTTGAGCATCTTCATGAACATCATCATTAACATTTTCACTAGGTTCATGTTCATTACCAGATTGTGTTGCAGCATCAGAAATAGAGATATCATTTGGATTCTCAGGTGGTTCAGCAATAGGTTCACTAGGAGCATGCAAAGTCATATCATTTTTCTTTTTCTTCTTTTTAGAAGAACTAGGTGCATCAATATTATTTCTCTGAGAATCTTGCTCAATTCTCTTAGGGTGGCCTTCAGGATACAAAGGTTCCTGAGTCATTCTACCAGTTCTAGTAGCCACTCTAACAGCATAATCATTTTTCTTACTATTCATTTCATTGAGCAAATCATTTTGAGCTTTAAGCACTTGTTCTACTTGAGTGGTAACCATAGAGGCATGTTTAGTAATGAGTTTAAGTTCACCTTTAACTCTAGACATATAATCACCCAAGTGCTCAAGCGTATCGGAATTATATTTCAATTGTCTACCAAAATAAGCATTGAAGTTTTCTTGTTTGACAATAAAATTATCAAACTCCTCTAAGCATTGTCTAGCAGACTTATAGTGAGGAATATCACCTTCATCAAATCTGTAGAGAGAATTTACCTTCACTACCTGTGTCGGGTTATCAAGACCATGAGTTTCTTCAATAGGTAATGGATTAAGATCATATGTTTCTTCAACAGGCGGTAAATTAAGACCGTGTATTTCTTCAATAGGAGGTAAATTCTTAACATCTTCAGCTTTAATACCTTTTCCTTTCATAGATTTCTTTGCCTCTTGCATATCTTCAGGACTGAGAAATAGAACACCTCTCTTCTTCGGAGTTGGTTTAGGAATAGGCTCAGGGGCTGGCTCAGGAAGTGTCCAATTATTTTCATTTGTCAACATATTATTCAATAGAATTTCAGCTTCATCCGGTGTTCTTTCCCTGAAAACAGAACCAGCACAACTATCCAGGTAATCTCTGGAAGCATCGGTTAGTCCATTATAAAAGATATCAAGTATTTCGTTTTTCTTGAGAGGATGATCAGGCAAAGCATTAAGTAACTTGAGAAGCCTCCCCCAAGCTTGTGGGAGACTCTCTTCTTCAATTTGCACAAAATTATATATTTCCCTTAAAGCAGCTTATTTCTTATGAGCAGGGAAATATTTAGCAGTAATAAATCATATCCTGGGGACTACGCACACAACCAGGATCAAGAGAATTAAACCATATCTTAGCATCACCCTTTAATGAGAACAGAAATATTTTAAGGATATAAAGATAGCGAGATCTCTCATCATTAGTGAACAGGGTGGCTATATCATTTAATTTAGTAAGATGTGCCACAACAGTTTCAGATTCATAGCCATGAAAAGGATCAGATTCAACCAAAGTAATTATATCAGGATCAACAGAGAATTCATAATCCTTATCGGTAACACAGATAGGTGAAGTTGCAAAAGCAGGGTCAGGTCTCATTCTATCATTAAGAGATTGCTGATTCCATTTAGCCAATAATCTCTTGAGCTCATATCTATCTTTGCAACCTAAAATAGCTAAAGAAGCTTCTTTATCAAAAACATAACCCTCAGGAATAACAGGCAAGTTTTCATCATCACTTTCATCAATATAATCAGTTTCAATAATTTCTTTCTCTCTAGCCCTAGCAATTTGTTCATCAAGAAATTCACCAAGGGGTACAGTAGTATCAAGCATAGAAGTAGTTTCATCATAAGTATCATGCATAGCAAACGTGGCATCATCAATAACATGCGACATATCAGAACGAATAGCAGAAGCAGGTTTAGGTGTCGCAAGCTTACTCAAAATAGAAGGTGAATCAAGTGCATAGCTAGATGGAAGTTCCTTACCTCCCCTCGTAGTTTAGGGATAAATTGTTGTCTTAGCGTCTTTCAAGTTCTTCATAGTGACCAGCAGATATAAAACCCAAGTGACTCAAAGAATAGAGCTATGCTCCCCGGCAACGGCGCCAGAAAATAGTCTTGATAACCCACAAGTATAGGGGATCGCAACAGTTTTTGAGGGTAGAGTATTCAACCCAAATTTATTCATTCGACACAAGGGGAGCCAAAGAATATTCTCAAGTATTAGCAGTTGAGTTGTCAATTCAACCACACCTGGATAACTTAATATCTGCAGCAAAGTATTTAGTAGCAAAGTAATATGATAGTAGTGGTAACGGTAGCAAAAGTAATATTTTTGGTGTTTTGTAGTGATTGTAACAGTAGCAACGGGAAAGTAAATAAGCGAAGGACAATATGTGAAAAGCTCATAGGCATTGGATCGGTGATGGAGAATTATACCGGATGTGGTTCATCATGTAACAATCATAACATAGGGTGACACAGAACTAGCTCCAATTCATCAATGTAATGTAGGCATGTATTCCGAATATAGTCATACGTGCTTATGGAAAAGAACTTGCATGACATCTTTTGTCCTACCCTCCCGTGGCAGCAGGGTCCTAATGGAAACTAAGGGATATTAAGGCCTCCTTTTAATAGAGTACCAGAACAAAGCATCAACACATAGTGAATACATGAACTCCTCAAACTATGGTCATCACCGGGAGTTCACTTCGGGGTTGCCGGATGATAACACATAGTAGGTGACTATAGACTTGCAAGATAGGATCAAGAACGCACATATATTCATGAAAACATAATAGGTTCAGATCTGAAATCATGGCACTCGGGCCCTAGTGACAAGCATTAAGCATAGCAAAGTCATAGCAACATCAATCTCAGAACATAGTGGATACTAGGGATCAAACCCTAACAAAACTAACTCGATTACATGATAGATCTCATCCAACCCATCACCATCCAGCAAGCCTACGATGGAATTACTCACGCACGGCGGTGAGCATCATGAAATTGGTGATGGAGGATGGTTGATGATGACGACAGCGACGAATCCCCCTCTCCGGAGCCCCGAACGGACTCCAGATTAGCCCTCCCGAGAGGTTTTAGGGCTTGGCGGCGGCTCCGTATCGTAAAACGCGATGAATCCTTCTCTCTGATTTTTCTCCCCGAAAGCAAATATATAGAGTTGGAGTTGAGGTTGGAGGAGCTCCAGGGGGCCCACGAGGTAGGGGGGCGCGCCCTCCACCCTCGTGGCCAGGGTGTGGGCCCCCTGGTCTTCATCTTTTGCAAGGATTTTTTATTATTTCCAAATAGATGTTCCGTGGAGTTTTAGGTCATTCCGAGAACTTTTGTTTCTGCGCATAAATAACACCATGGAAAGTCTGCTGAAAACAGCGTCAGTCCGGGTTAATTCCATTCAAATCATGCAAGTTAGAGTCCAAAACAAGGGCAAAAGTGTTTGTAAAAGTAGATACGACGGAGACGTATCACCCGCTGGCCTTGAGCGTTCCAAGCCTGCATATCGCGCCTGTAGTAGGGCCGGCCGGGGAGGTGCGCTCGCCTTCATGGTGCTTCGAATCTGCGGCCCCGTCATCCTTCCTCCACAGCCTAGCTTGGATCTTGGCGGGCGTGCCCCGGACCCCTCCTCTAGTCATGGACAGTTGCTGGTTGGCTTCGGTCTTCGGTTCCTCTTCAGGCAGCGGGCCCCGACTGGCCAGGGTCCCTAGTGAGGCCGGGCTGGTGCCTGGGGCGGCACGAGCCCCCAGCCCCCTGCTGGGAGGGGGCGCGCCGCTTCACGCCCCGCCTGCAGCCCCCGAGGCAGAGGACGAGGCGGGCCGCGTGCTTGAGCCCGAGCGCGAGTGAAGCATCATTTGCCACGAGCTCTTTCAGGAGGCGATGAGCGCGATGAGCCGACTCGGCGGTTAACTTGCGTACGTCGATGCACGCCTCGAGGCCGAGGGTCTTCGGCTGGTGGAGGAACAGCGTAAGCTGAAGGTGGCCATCAGCCTTAGCCTCTACCAGTGTGATCTTGATAACGCGAAGGCCGAGGCGTCCCTCAAGGTTTCCCGTGAAGCTTCCACCCGCACTCTAGAGGAGGCTCGCGAGGCTGCGGAGAAGCGCGCGTGGGAGCTCCAGGCTTGGAGTGCGTCCCTGGAACAGCAGGTGGAGGCACGCAAAGCCGCCCTTGCGTCGTTGAGGGGGACGACCACCGAGGAAGAAGAGATCCGGAGGCGCGAGGAGGCACTGGCTCTGGAGGCCGTGGAGTGTAGCATCGAGCTTGAGGAGCTGGAGACGAGGGAGCGTCAAGTTACCCAAGCAGAAGACGCCGTTGGCGCATCTGAGGCCAAGGCTCAGGAGGAGGTTGATCGCCGGGTGGCTGAGGCTCGCGCCGATCTTGAGGGTAGGTATGATTTGAGGTTGAAGCTTGCGGGGACGGAGGATGCGGGTAGGGCCGCCACCCTCAGGCCCAAGCTGGCTAAAGTGGAGAGGCGCGAGGAGGCTACGGTGGCCGCCCTGGTCACAGCGCAGGCGGAACTGGCCTCCGCCCGCGCCGAGCTGCTCTCTCTTCAGAAGCAGGTTGATGATGCCAAGTCCGTCGCGCGGCAGGGTCAGGAGGAAGTGCTTCAGCCGTGGAAGCTGGAGCGTGAGCACGCCCCCATGCTCTAGGACCTCAGGGTCAGGGCCAACGCGGCGTTGGGCCATGTCTGCGACGAGAATGCCCCGCACCCACACTCGAATGACTACGCCAGTCATCTGCGCTTCTTCGCCGACGTGGTGACGCGCCTGGAAGCCCGGTCTGATAGAGCTCGCCAGCTCGTGGAGGAGAGGAGCCGGGGCCTGCTCGGGCGCGCGTTCTCACGCTTCTTCAGTCATCTTCGGAACACCTTCCGTGACTTCGACTTCGACGCTGCCATTGCCCCCGTACCGCAGGCCATCCGTGGCGACCTGGCGCGGTGGGTGGAGGACAACGTGGATGCGCTAGTCAGAGCCTTCGCTTCTGAAGACGATGCGGTGGTGGTCACTGCAGACGAAGGCGACGTGGTTGACGATGGTGAGGCCGGCGTTGGTAAAGGTGGAGGCGACGCCCACGACGGTGACAGCGACGCCAGCGGTGCGTCTGAAGACTGATACGTCTCCAACATATCTATAATTTTTGATTGCTCCATCCTATATTATCTACTGTTTTGGACATTATTGGGCTTTATTATTCACTTTTATATTATTTTTGGGACTAACCTATTAACCGGAGGCCCAGCCCAGAATTGTTGTTTTTTGCCTATTTCAGAGTTTCGCAGAAAAGGAATATCAAACGGAGTCCAAACGGAATGAAACCTTCGGGAACGTGATTTTCAGAACGAATATGATCCAGGAGACTTGGACCCTACGTCAAGAAATAAAGGAGGAGGCCACGAGGTAGGGGGCGCGCCTACCCCCCCCCCCCCCAGGGCACGCCCTCCACCCTCGCGGGGCCCCTGTTGCTCCACCGACGTACTCCTTCCTCCTATATATACCTACGCACCCCCAAACAATCAGATAAGGAGCCAAAAACCTAATTCCACCGCCGCAACCTTCTGTACCCACGAGATCCCATCTTGGGGCCTATTCCGGAGCTCCGCCGGAGGGGGCATCCATCACAGAGGGCTTCTACATCAACACCATAGCCTCTCCGATGAAGTGTGAGTAGTTTACCTCAGACCTTCGGGTCCATAGTTAGTAGCTAGATGGCTTCTTCTCTCTTTTTGGATCTCAATACAATGTTCTCCCCCTCTCTCGTGGAGATCTATTCGATGTAGTCTTCTTTTTGCGGTGTGTTTGTTGAGACCGATGAATTGTGGGTTTATGATCAAGATTATCTATGAACAATATTTGAATCTTCTCTGAATTCTTTTATGTATGATTGGTTATCTTTGCAAGTCTCTTTGAATTATCAGTTTGGTTTGGCCTACTAGATTGATCTTTCTTGCAATGGGAGAAGTGCTTAGCTTTGGGTTCAATCTTGCGGTGTCCTTTCCCAGTGACAGTAGGGGCAGCAAGGCACGTATTGTATTGTTTCCATCGAGGATAACAAGATGGGGGTTTTATCATATTGCATGAATTTATCCCTCTACATCATGTCATCTTGCTTAAGGCGTTACTCTCTTTTCATGAACTTAATACTCTAGATGCATGCTGGATAGCGGTCGATGAGTGGAGTAATAGTAGTAGATGCAGGCAGGAGTCGGTCTACTTGTCTCGGGCGTGATGCCTATATACATGATCATACCTAGATATTCTCATAACTATGCTCAATTCTGTCAATTGCTCAACAGTAATTCGTTCACCCACCGTAAAATACTTATGCTCTTGAGAGAAGCCACTAGTGAAACCTATGGCCCCTGGGTCTATCTTCATCAAATTAATCTTCCAACACTTATTTATTTCCTTTGCTTTTTACTTTGCTTTTATTTTACTTTGCATCTTATCATAAAATTACCAAAAATATTATCCTATCATATCTATCAGATCTCACTCTCGTAAGTGGCCATGAAGGGATTGACAACCCCTTATCGCATTGGTTGCGAGGATTTATTTGTTTTGTGTAGGTACGAGGGACTCGCGCGTAGCCTCCTACTGGATTGATACCTTGGTTCTCAAAAACTGAGGGAAATACTTACAGTACTTTGCTGCACCACCCTTTCCTCTTCAAGGGAAAACCAACACAGTGCTCAAGAGGTAGCAAAGACGACGTGGAGGACGTGGCGAGCGACATATCTAGCTGATCCCTTGTTCCTTTACTGTTTTACCTTGTATGCAAAAACTTGGGCGTGGCCCCTAAATATTGTGAGAGCATTTTGAGAGGGGGAGCCCCTCATGTAAACAAATCGCAATTTTTACTCTTCTATGCCAAGCCGAGTGTGTGCCTTCGTGGATCCATGAGTGTGGCGGCAGGTTTTGCTGCTGCGGCTTACCTTAGCTGGGGCGGGCCCCGAATCAGATTATAAGATCAAGAGTTGCCGCGGAGCTCCTGAAGGGTCTGTTGATCCGCCCGAGAGGGCCTCGCGAGGATCCAACGCCAACCGGCGCGCGCGGTGCGCGTGCCGCGCCTAGCCCCGCTCGTGAGGGACCCGCGAGGGGGAGGCCGTGAGCGCGAGCTTCAGAACAAGGCAAGAACCAGATGGCAAGAAATCGCTTGAACGAGAAAAGGCACCCCCCGCTCGCATCGATAAAAACTCAATTTCAACTTAAATCCAAATCTAGAAGGCAAGGTTACAGAAAAGAGATCTAAAGGAAATGGCCGCGTCTGGCGCCTAGTCTAGTCTTCTAGTCTTCTCACCAGTGCGGAGCTAAGTGCTGCCACTAGGCGTGGGAGGGAGCCCTCGAGGCCCGAGGGCGGCTCTCCGGAGACTCCAGGGCGTGTACAGCCCCACTCATTATTACGTGAGAGTGTCACGGGCGGCGATCTTCACAGGCACTGAGCCTTCTTCGCAGGTACCGGCCTTGCTTCATATCGCCAGGCAAGGGCCCCGCCTTGCGCCACCCTCGACCACATTTGAGCCAACCGGCAACTAGGACGACACAAAGGGGGGAAAGGGGACGCCAGCGGCGCCCTCGGCGACCACGGGTCCTCTGCCGGGGGAAGGCTCGCTGGCGCCTCCCCGGCAGAGGGCCTACCTCCGGGTGACGCCTGGCTTCGTGCGACGTGGGGAGGGGCCTTGCTCCTGGCTCCCTCCATGCAGCCCCCAGCATGTTTCCCCTGACGGAAGGGGGGCTGCTGCACCGGGGTCTTCGACCGTCGTCGTGACCTGATTCACTTGCGGCTCATGGTTAGCGTAAGCCTGCTCCTGAGAGGTTAACGGTACCCTGTAGTTGTTGTTGCAGGCGCGGTCGTTGTGGTTCCCCGTCGGCTCCTGGAAGGCCTCAACTTCTGGTACCTCTTCTTCCCAACCTTCTCCGAGGAACGAGCCAGGGTCGTCTTCCGGCGCGTACTCTTGGTCCATCATGCCCGGGGCTGTTACCCCAAACACCTCGCCGTAGTGCCCCACGCTCCACGTTGCCTGGCCCAGCGCGGCGTCCTGAGGGTGATAGCGCGACGTCTCGCTGGGACCATGGAAGGCAATGCTCGTGCCCATGCTCATTGGAGGCGACATGGGGGCAACGGGGCCCCCGGTGCCACTGGCCGTGCCGGTGTCGACGAAGCCCCCAGACACACCCGAGGGCGCATGGTTGCGGCGAGGCCCGCCGTGAGATACAGTAGCTGCCCGAGAAGGAAGCAGATAGCAGAAGGGCGATGCTCCTGACGCCGCCGCATCCAGCAGCTCAGCGACACATTCCAGCAGTGCATCCTGGCCGCTCTCCATCAGTCGGCATCGCAGCAACTCTCGCGCCACCGTGAGCACTGCCCGCATGTTCGCCTGCTCCCGCCGGGTGTGTGGTGCCATTGCTGCAGCGTGGCTTGCGGCCCTTGCAGCGGCTCGCACTTGTCGTGGAGTGAGGGTGGACGGCGCCCGGCCGTGCCGCCCACGCCCAGCAGCGTTAGGTGGCGCTCGTGCTTCCTGGAGCGCGGGGTTGAGGTCTTCATGGGCAGGTGGCGCCGCCCGAGTGGGCTAGGCTGCCCAGCGGTCGGGGTCGGCCCTCGGGTCGCCGGACATCGGGACCGCGGAGCGTCGGCGGGGAAGAGGCTCCGGCGCACCCCTACCTGGAGCGCCAAATGTCGGATCACGGGTTCCAGCAAAACCCTCAAGGTTCGAACACTGCGGTGCGCGCGAAGATTTCCTCCCTACCGATCCGCGTCCTAACTAGCTAAGATTTCAAGAACGATCTCCACAAACTCACAGCACAAGGGACACAAGATTTATACTGGTTCGGGCCACCGTTGTGGTGTAATACCCTACTCCAGTGTGGTGGTGGATTACCTCTTGGGCAGATGATGAACATACAAGGGGAAGAACAGCCTCCTGAGGATGAGTGGTTCTTGTGCTTGGTGAACTTGTGTGTGTGTGGGTTTGATCAGCTCGGGCTTTCTTGGCTTCTACTGTGGTGGCTAGTCCTATTTATAGAGGCCCTGGTCCTCTCCCCAAATATTGAGCGGGAAGGGAGCCAACAATGGCCAATTCGAAAGGGGACAGCTAGTACAGCTTATCCTGACAAAAGTAGTCTTCGCCTGCCAAAGGCTCTGATGGTGACGCCGTCTTGGGCTCCATGGTGACCTCCGTCTTGCCGTCCTGCTGGTCTTGGTCTCGTTGCACCGATATGGAAACCTTTGCTTGATGCATCGGTACTCCGCGCCTGCGCTTGCCCCTTAGCACTAAAGAGGAAACAAGGACGCTGCGCGCGCTGGCGCCTGCCTGGTCTCGATCATCATGGCTCACGTCGCGAGAACCTCGTGAGGTTTGCCTTGCCTTGATCTCTCCGCCCCTCATGAGCTTGCCTAGCGAGGCCGCTCCTGAGGAGGTCTTGCGTCGTCCGCCTCGCGAGGCTTGGCCCCTCGCGAGGGTCTTGAATGCCTTGTTTATGAAGATGGGTCATACAAGCCTGCTTGCACAGCCACGCCGTGTGCCGCAGGCTGGCAAGTCTGGGGACCCCTGTTCCCAGAACGCCGACACCTTTTTGCACCGATGACAACTTACTTGAGGGATCTTGCTCAATCCCTAGGTAGGTATAGTGGACCCTTGAAAACAAGATTTGGGTTTAAGGGTTTTTGGATGCACAAGTAGTATCTCTACTTAGTGCGGAATTTTTGGCTAGCAAAGATAGGGGCAAGCACCACATGTTAATGGATCTATGACAATATAACTTCTGTGTGAATATGAACAAACATAAATCATTAGTTGTCTTCCTTGTCCAATGTCAACAATTTTGGCATATAGTATTTTGATGGGGGCTCACAATCACAAAAGATTTCCAGGATAGTGTATTTATATGTGAATCTTCTCTTCCCTTATTAATTCTTTCATGAATTGCATCATTGACCAATGCTATGTTTGTCAATCTCTAATAAATTTTTCTACTTATACTTTTCCTTATGTGGTGTCATCACCTACCATAAGACTAGCATATGATCTTCTTCATATATTTCCTTTCTTTTTATTGCAACATGAAAGTAAAGAAAGCAAAACTAAACTTTATTATATATCTTGCACATGATTACAAGGATAGATCACTAAGCAAACTCTCGAAAAATAAAGGATCGAACTAAACTTTTATTCAACTAAAGCAAAAGATAACTATGGATCGAACTAAGATAAGTAAAGGCAAAAGATAGTGGGGGTGATACAATACCGGGGCACCTCCCCCAAGCTTGGCGGAAGCCAAGAGGAGTGCCCATACCCGATACTCAATTTCCTTTTCGTGATGAAGAAGATGATGGTGGTGTAGTAGAGGACCCTGTCCTTCAGGATCAAGAGATTCTCCAATCTACGACGCTCCGGAGGAAGATGGTGTGCTCTTGATGCAGAATATTTTCACGAGTGAGATATTTATTTTGCACACGAACTGTTTCAATGATTCGAAAGGCTTCAATCTCAGTCGGGGTAAGATGAGCATAATAAGGTTTAAGGATATCTTCTTCTTCTTCCTCAGCAGGCCAGGCTTGCTCAACCACCGGTGCTTGATCTCTGGTAGCTTCCTGGCTCTTGTCCCCTTTGACGGCTTCTACGGGCTCTTCTCTCTTCAACTCGATCTTCATCAACCAAGCATCCGCTTCCACGTTGTTGGAGAAAGAAGAAGACATGATGCCTGGCTCAATAGATCTGACCAAAAACAGCAAGAAAAGAGAACAGAAGATTTCTCCGTGATACGGTGGTCAACAGGTTCAGGGGGTATATAAAGATTTTCTTTATCTTGGGAAACAAGCAAACTGTAGAAAAATGGAGTCCGGAAGGTACCCGAGGTGGGCACAACCCACCTGGGCGCGCCTGGCAAGCCAGGTGTGCCCTGATGTCTTGTGCCAACCAAGGTGACCTTCCTGGTTGTTTCTTATTTTCCTAATTTTTGTTATATTCCAAAACTGACAAAAAATATTTTTGCAGATTTTTCGGAGTCCGTTTACTTACCGTATCACGTACCTCCCTTTTTTCCGATTCTGGAGTGTTCCAGAAGGACACTTTTATGTGTTCTTCCAGTGTCAAAGTTTGGATAATATTACTTTCAACATTAATGGGCATACCTGAGATATAATGTTTTATTCGTTGCCCATTAACAACCTCTCGGCACTATTTATTTTGATAGCTCCAGACCGATAAACTTCCTCGATAACATAGGGTGCTTCCCATTTTGATAGGAGTTTTCCTGCAAAGAATCTAAAACGAGAGTTTTACAAAAGAACATATTCTCCAACTTTGAACTCACGCTTTTGGATTCTTTTATCATGCCATCTTTTAACTTTTTCTTTAAATAACTTGGCATTTTCATAAGCTTGGGTTCTCCATTCATGTAATGAGCTAATATCAAATAACCTCTTTTCACCGGCAAGTTTGAAATCATAGTTGAGTTCTTTAATTGCCCAATATGCTTTATGTTCACACTCAAGAGGCAAATGACAAGCTTTTCCATAAACCATTTTATAAGGAGACATACCCATAGGATTTTTGTATGTTGTTCTATAAGCCCAAAGTGCATCATCTAACTTCTTTGACCAATTCTTCCGGGACCTATTGACAGTTTTTTGCAAAATTAATTCTATTTCTCTATTCCTAAGTTCAACTTGACCACTAGACTGAGGATGATAAGGTGATGCAATTCTATGGTTAACATCATACTTGGCAAGCATTTTATGGAAAGCACCATGAATAAAGTGTGAACCACCATCAGTCATTAAATATCTAGGGACTCACAACCTTGGGAAAATAACTTCCTTAAGCATTTTAATAGAGGTGTTGTGATCAGCACTACTGGTTGAAATATCTTCTACCCACTTAGTAACATAATCAACAACAACCAAAATATGTGTATACCCATTAGAGGAAGGAAAAGGTCCCATGTAATCAAATCCCCAAACATCAAATGGTTCAACAGCAAGTGAATAATTCATAGGCATTTCTTGACGCTTACCGATATTACCTATTCTTTGGCATTCATCACAAGATAAGACGAACTTACGAGCATCCTTGAAGAGAGTAGGCCAATAAAATTCAGATTGCAATACCTTGTGAGCGGTTCTGTCTCCTACATGATGCCCTCCAAAAGTAATGTCTTAAATCTAGGTGGTAAATATTTAGCGACAATGTAATTAGCATAGTCAGCATACCATGGAGTGTTATGAGAAACATTTATTGCAGCTAAATGCTCATCAGGAAAACTATCATCAATAGGTAGTGGGTCATCAAGCACATTTTCAATCCTAGACAAGTTATCAGCTATGGGGTTCTCAGCTCCTTTTGTATCAGTAATATGTAAATCAAATTCTTGTAGCAAGAGAACCCATCGAATAAGTCTAGGTTTAGCATCTTTCTTTTTCATAAGATATTTTATAGCGGCATGATCGGTGTGTACAATTACTTTTGAATCAACAACGAAAGATATAAATTTATCACAAGCAAACACCACAGCTAGGAATTCTTTTTCAGTAGTTGCATAATTTTGTTGAGCACTGTCTAGAGTTTTACTAGCATAATGAATAACATTCAGTTTCTTATCAACTCTTTGTCCTAGAACAGCACCAACAACATAACCACTAGCATCACACATAATTTCAAAAGGCAAGTTCCGATCAGGTGGTTTAACTACAGGTGCAGAAACTAAGGCTTTCTTAAGTGTTTTGAAGGCTTCTAAACAATCATCATCAAAAACAAAAGGAACATCATTTTGCAAAAGATTTGTAAGAGGCCAAGAAATTTTAGAAAAAGTATTTGATAAATCTCCTATAGAAACCAGCATGACCTAGGAAACTACGAATACCTCTTTAGGACATGGCATTTTCTCAATTGCATCAACCTTAGCTTTGTCCACTTCAATACCACTTTTAGAAATTTTATGGCCCAAAACAATACCTTCATTAACCATAAAGTGACACTTCTCCCAATTCAAGACCAGATTTGTTTGCTTGCATCTCTGCAAAACTCGATCGAGATTTCTTAAACAATCATCAAAAGACTTCCCATAAACAAAGAAGTCATCCATGAAAACCTCAACAATCTTTTCACAGAAGTCGGAGAATATAGCAGTCATACATCTTTAAAAGGTAGCAGGTGCATTGCATAAACCAAAAGGCATACGTCTATAAGCATAAGTTCCAAAGGGACAAGTGAAAGTGGTCTTTTCTTGATCAGGTTGAGAAACATGTATTTGTGAAAAACCAGAGTATCCATCAAGGAAGCAAAAATGTGTGTGCTTAGATAATCTTTCTAGCATTTGATCGATAAAAGGTATAGGGTAATGATCTTTTCTAGTTGCTTTGATGAATTTTCTAAAATCAATTATCATTCTATAGCCTGTAACAATTCTTTGTGTAATAAGTTCATTCTTATCATTAGGAACAACAGTAATACCTCCCTTCTTAGGGACACAATGAATAGGACTTACCTATCTACTATCAGCTATAGGTTAGATTATACCTGCTTCCAAAAGTTTTAAGATTTCCATTCTTACCACTTCCTTCATTTTCGGATTTAACCGATGTTGGTGATCAACAACGGGTTTAGCAGCAGGTCCCATACTAATCTTGTGCTAACATAGAGTGAGACTAATGCCCTTTAAATCATCAAGAGTATATACAATAGCAGCTCGGTACTTCCTTAGAACTTTCAATAATCTTTCTTCTTCATGTTCTGAAAGGTTAGCACTAATAATAACAGGATATATCTTCTTTTCATCAAGATAAGCATATTTCAAAGTGTCTGGCAATTGTTTTAATTCAAACACAGGATCGGCTTTAGGTGGAGGAGGACCTCCTAGAGTTTCAATAGGCAAATTGTGTTTAAGCAGAGGACGTTGTTCAAAGAAAATCTGATCTATTTCATTTCTTTCATCCATATGTAAATCATTTTCATGGTCTAGCTAATATTGTTCTAGTGGACCAGTAGGTGGCACAGCAATAGAAGCAAGACCAATTATTTCATCCTTACTAGGCAATTCTTTTTCATGAAGCTTTCTACTAAACTTGGAAAAATTAAACTCATGAGACTCACCACCAAAATTAACACTGACAGTTTGTTTCTCACAATCTATTTTAGCATTGACGATGTTCAACAAAGGTCTACCAAAGATAATGGGAAAAAAGTCATCTTGTGGGGAACCAAGAACAAGAAAATCAGTAGGGTATTTTATTTTCCCACACAAGACTTCAACATCTCTAACAATCCCAAGTGGTGTGATGGTGTCTCTATTATCAAGTTTAATAGTGGCATCTATTTCTTCTATTTTAGCGGGTGCTATGTCATTCATAATTTCTTGATTTAAAGCAAAGGGAATAGCACTCACACTAGCACCTATGTCACATAAACCATGATAACATTGATCTTCTATTTTAACTGAGACAACGGGCATGCCAACAACAGGTCTATGATTATCCATTCTATCGGGTTTGGTAATTCTAGTAGCTTCATTACAGAAGTAAATAACATGCCCATCTATATTTTCTTCCAAGAGATCTATAACCATAGCAACACTAGGGTCTACCTTAATTTGTTCATCAGGTTTAGGTGTTCTAATATAACTTTTGTTGACCACAGTTGAAACTTTAGCATGTTCCCTTATCCTAACAGGGAAAGGTGGTTTCTCAATATAAGCAGTAGGAACAACTGGATCAACATTATAAAGTATAGTTTCCTATTTAGCTAGTTCCAGTTCTTTAATTTCTTCTTTAATAGGTGGTGATATTTAAACCACTTCTCTTTAGGGAGATCAACATGAGTAGCAAATAATTCACAAAAGGAGGCTACTATCTCAAAATCAAGTCCATATTTAGTGCTAAACTTTTGAAAAGCATCGGTATTCATAAAAGATTTAACACAATCATACTTAAGCTTAATACCTGACTCTTTACCTTCATCGAGTTCCCAATCTTCATAGCTATGTTTAATTCTTTCCAAAAGATCCCATCGGAATTCAATAGTCTTCTTTATAAAAGAACCAGCACAAGAAGTATCAACCATGGATCGATCATTATGAGAAAGCCGAGCATAAAAATTCTAGATAATAATTTATCTTGAGAGCTCGTGATTGGGGCATGAATATAACATTGACTTAAGCCTCCCCCAAGCTAGAGCGATACTTTCTCCTTCACGAGTCCAAAAATTATATATGTAATTCCGATCACGATGAACTAGATGCATAGGATAAATTTTTTGGTGGAACTCCAATTTCAATCGATTCCAATTCCAAGATCCAATATCATTGCATAGCCTATACCATGTCAATGCTTTTCCCTTCAAAGATAAAGGTAAAACCTTCTTCTTAACATCATCTCCAGGTAAACCTGCAAGCTTAAGCAATCCACAAATTTGTTCCACATATATCAAGTGCATATCAGGATGTTCGGTTCCATCTCCTGCATAAGAATTAGCTAGCGGTTGTTCTATCATACCCGAAGGAATTTCATATTCAATATTTTCAATAGGTGCAGTAGGTTGAGGGATAGCTAATTGTGGTTCCAATCGAGGTGAAGATACCCCGAACAAACCCCTCAAAGGATTGTTCTCCATAGTAACAAGTGACAGTAAATTTCAGCACACTATATAAATGTTTCCTTACCAAATTCCACTTACCAAAGGCGCTTTACTCCCCAGCAACGGCGCTAGAAAATAGCCTTGATGACCCACAAGTATATGGGATCAATTGTAGCTCTTTCCGATAAATAAGAGTGTCGAACCCAACGAGGAGCAGAAGGAAATTACAAATGGTTTTCAGCAAGGTAATGTCTGCAAGTGCTGAAATTGTAAGTACCAGAGTAGTTTGATAGCAAGATAATTTGTAACGAGCAAGTAACAATAATAGTAAAAAAAGTGTAGCAACGTAGCCCAATCCTTTTGAGGCAAAGGACAGGCCAAAACGGTCTCTTATAGTAAGCAAAGCGTTCTTGAGGGTACACGGGAATTTCATCTAGTCACTTTCATCATGTTGGTTCGATTCGTGTTCGCTACTTTGATAATTTGATATGTGGGTGGACCGGTGCTTAGGTGCTGTTCTTACTTGAAAAAACCTCCTACTTATGATTAACCCTCTCGCAAGCATCCGCAACTACGAGAAAAGTATTAAGAATAAATTCTAACCCATCGGTCCCTTACGGAATAGCGCATAAACTAGGGTTTAAGCTTCTGTCACTCTCGCAACCAATCATCTAATAAATAATCCACAATGCATTCCCTTGGGGCCAAATATGGTGAAGTGTCATCTAGTCAACGTTCACATGACACCACTAAGGGAATCACAACATACATACTATCAAAATATCGAGCACACATCAAGTTCACATGATTACTTGCAACATGATTTCTCCTGTGACCTCAAGAACAAAAGTAACTACTCACAAATGATAATCATGCTCAAGATCAGAGGGGTATTAAATAGCATATTGGATCTGAACATATAATCTTCCACCAGATAAATCATATAGTAATCAACTACAAGATGTAATCAACACTACTTGTCACCCACAAGCACCAATCTATGGTTCCAGTACAAAGATTGAACACAAGAGATGAACTAGAGTTTGAGATGAGATGGTGTTGTTGAAGATGTTGATGGATATTGCCCTCCCCAAGATGGGAGAGCTGTTGGTGATGATGATGACGATGATTTCCCGCTCTGGGAGGGAAGTTCCCCTGGCGGAATCGCTCCGCTGGAGGGCAAAAGTGCTCCTGCCCAAGTTCCGCCTCGAGACGGCGGCGCTCCATCCCGAAGTCTTCTCTCTATTTTTTTCTAGGTCAAAATGACTTATATACCAGAAGATGGTCACGGGAGGTGGGCCTGGATGAGCACAACCCACCAGGGCGCGCCTGGGCTCCTTGGCGCGCCCAGGTGGGTTATGCCCACCTGGTGGGCCCCCTCTGGTACTTATTGGCTCCAATATTCTTCATATATTCCATAAAAATTAACCGTAAAGTTTCAGCTTGTTTGGAGTTGTGCAGAATAAGTAGCCTGACGTAGCTTTTCCAGGTCCAGATTTCCAGCTACCGGAATTCTCCCTCTTTGTGTGTACCTTGCATATTATGAGAGGAAAGGCATTAGAATTACTCCAAAAAGCATTATTATGCATAAAAACATCATAAATAATAGTAGGAAAACATGATGTAGAATGGACGTATCACGTATCACCATCACTTTTAATTACCTTTACCTATCTTAGTTCGATCTTTAGTTATCTTATGATTTAATTGAATAAAAATTTAGTTCGATCTATTTTCGAGTGTTACACTACTGCAGGATGCTGCTAACGCGACACTACGATCAGAGACCCTTTGACAAAATTGTGTGAGATGCATTAATCACAAACGGTGATGTAAAAAACCGTCAAAAAAGATGCAAAACGTTTGCGATGGCGGATACATCAAACGCGGTTCAGATTTTAGTTGCGTGTGCGATGCTGGGCATACGGTTGATCCATACGAACTGTTTGCGATTAGATAGAACAACAGAAATAGGCAGCCATATCAATGTGTGTGCGATATATGGCATACAGTTTGCTCCGATGAACTGTTTACTATTAGGGAAAGCAACAGAAACGGTCAGCCAGACCAAGGTGTGTGCGATATACGGCATACGGTTCACTCGAATGAACTATTTTCGATTAGGGAAGAGAACAGAAATGGTTCAACTTAACAAGATGTGTGTGATACACGGCAAACAGGTTTGTAGTCAGAAATGTGTGGGAAGACCGATAACAACACAGACGATTCCTGTTAACAAGTTGTGTGTGTTGTGAGCAAACGATTGCTGGTACACAATTGTCAGTGATTGATGAAATCATCACCGACGGGTTCCATTGTTTAGTCTGTGTGCTATGTGATTTGCTCTGTCCACACAACATCTACGCTCTGTCTACAAGCATCAACATATATACTTAAAAAGACAGCATTGCAAACCAAATTAAGCATGCAATTACACAAGTGACTACACACATAACATTTCCACACACCAAAGTAAGCAATTACATGCATACTAAACTAGGAGAAACGAGCATCTAATCATCTACTTCTTGTTGCGATGACGCTTGCCATTGCTCTGCTTCTGGCTGGATCCCTGGCCATTTTGGGGAAGGAGGCACTTCCTCCTTGGCTGCGTACACGACGTGAGCTTTGTCAAGTTTCTCCATCCAGGCTGAGTGCCAGGCACGCTTGTCCTTGTTGCAGGAATCCTTCATGTCTCTGTAGTAAGGATCGATGATGGCCTCAGCGAGGTGAACAAGTGTGTCCTTCTCATGTTCGTTGCTGCCCCAGATCTTGTATTCGCCCTGGATATCGACAAGATTCTGGCAAGCGATGCCCGAATTCTTGAGCATCTTTACATCGTTGGTGATGTCCACCATAGCGAACATGTAGTGGGGGTTGTTGACAAACTGGCGAAACACTCACAAGACCTTGTGGCCAGGCAGTAGTGGTAGACGAGGACGTGATCACGCACGCACATCTGGGCGACGGCAACCTTGGGACTAGACCGGCATGAGCGCGGGTGTACTCCAGGTCGAACTCGACCAACTTGTACTTCTCCTTAGCAAGCAAAAGCTCCATGATGTGGATGGAGTGCTCCACCAAGACCGGGTTGTTGGTGTACACCACCGAGAGCTCCGTGAACCTTCTGTGGGTGTCCACCACGGCATGCATGGTGAACTGCTGCTCGTCGTCGCCAGCCGCTCGGAGCGCCATTGGAGATGCACATGATACCCATTAAGAATTTTTCGTGGTGGGTGCGCTTCTTGCAATGGTGGGGCGCGATCGAATGGTTGAAGTGACACAAGGGTTAAATGACCGCTATAATAAATGGGGGCCGGCCGGCCTGTAATCGTCACGTCCTGTCACCGTGTTCATAGCGGAGGATCCCAGTGCACGCTTGACAACACCGCATCGAATACGTTTCGTTTGACCACGCGTGGGCTCGAAGAGGCGCCAAATGTATCGCCGGTGAGCCCGTTCCCATGCTACCACGTAGTTTACCGGGCAGGCTTCCCGCCCGGCTAGGTTGGCCACGCGTCGGCTAGAAGAGGGACAAGTCATGGGCATTTATTAGCAAAAGGCTTTGTAAAAATGAAGTGTGCGGAATGACTTCGGACATAAGTTTACCCTGGGTGATGAGGTCAAAGTTACACAGAACGATGATGATAGACACTCGAGTGCGATAATTAATTTTGCACTCTACAAGGCACATGGTTGAAGAAACCAACTGTGTGCAGTAATGTCGAAGATCGCAGTCGAATTAGCTATACAGATCATGTGCTATGAGATCGACAAGGTAAACAGATTCGAGAATGGTTAATAAAATCTAAGTCCATTGCATATTAAGGTCAAAATAGTGCTACCAATATACGAGTCTCATACGATGCCATTTCAACAATTGTACCACAAAAGCTCGAAATATTACAAGGTTCAAATTCCAGAGTTATATGGCTCAAATTCGAAGATTACAAGGTTCAAACTGATATTAGAAATGAAATTCAGCTCATCAGCTGCAAACGCTCGCGCTGATCCGCTGAACATGGATATCAAGGAGGTCCAAACTAATATTATCACTTGTAAGTCTGGTTTCAAAACCTCATAATTTTTGCAAATGGGTCAGCCACTGAGAAGTCATGTATGGGGTTGACACGATGACTTCCGATTACTCTGTCATCTGAAGTTCCAAAATGAAATTCAGCATTTTTGGAGCCTATTCCATTTTGCCGCAGCCGCCGGCGCTGATCAATACACCATTCATTTTTGTGAAATAAATGTAGGGAAAACCTCATTACCTTCAGCACCCTTGCTCGGACAACAAATAACCTGGCGAATATAATCTCCGGTAAGGTCCCTCGGTAGGAGTTAAAAGTAATTTCTGAGAGATGTAGATCTAGGCATTCGATGTGATTGTTATATTGTATCACAATATCCACCATCGGGCCTACTCTTATCTGCAAAATAAGAAACCGTGTTAGTGCCTACATGCAGTTTTGAACACTACTACAGGCCTATTTAGTTTGCAGGATTTGTAAAATGCACTAACATGCCATCTTCGATCTGACATGATTAACATGGGCATTTGATTACAATCTAGAAAAATGTGGCCTTCTTCACAAGAGGTGGAGTGGATGAAAACTTCCCTAAGAAAACTACTATAGATGAATCCAAAGGAGAAATGCTTATGGATTGTAACCATATGGATCAAGCAACCAATATGGGGGGAAACATGTATGTACTGAAATTCTCCAAAAAAATCCTTCAGAAATCATAGTACATTGTCATTGTAAACTTGGAAAAAGGTGTCACAAATTAAACTTCCTTATGGTTAACATTTAACAGGAAAGGAACATCACCTCGATATATAGCTTCTCCATGCACGGAAAGCATCTCAGGAAACTGACAACTTGCTCCAGGTTGGGGCCGATAGATTGTAGTGCCAAGACCTTCACTGTGCGCAGTTTTGGGGTCAAGCTTGTCGGAATCATTTTCTGGATGACAGACGAACATTGATCTTCAAAATTAGAAATAATGTTAATTTCTAGAAGGAGGTTGTTGTACTTGAACGGGTGTGGATCCAATAACAAGTTCGGAGTATTTGTCAGACGAGTAGCCCACCACTGTCAATTTCAGCGCAGAAATGACATTGATTCTTATTGGCCCTTCTTGATCAACTACAAGTAATCTCTCAAGTGAAGGTGTGTCCTCAATGACCATACCATGGTACACATCTTGTGACGTCTTCTTGTCATACTAGCAATACACATAAATAGTCCGGAGAGTCATGGAGGTGATGTGGAAGCTACTCAACCCATTGATCGCCTGAAGACGAAGGTACTCGAGTGCAGTACGGCCAAGGAGCAGGCGCTCCATGTCGTCATTTAGGAGGTAGACGGCGACGAGCTCGAGGTGCTTCAGTCGTGGTAGAATAAGAGCGGCTGCATCATTAAGGGGGAAATGGCAGTTCCTGAACAAGGCGGAGCGCGAACGTTGGCAGCGAGCGCATATGCCCATCATCAAAAGTGATCTCCTCGAGCTGATCTAGGGCAGGGGATCAGAACCATTCGTCAAGCTCGGCTCGGTCCTTGCCGTTGGAACGGAACTTGCCCATGCTAAGGCCTCTGGTTGGGCCAGGGTGACTGCCGAGGATCTTGGGGAACGCATACAAGCTTTTGCGATAGCCATGGCAGAGCTCGTGGGTGTCGATGAAGTCGAGAGGGTAGAATTCCATAGGGGGTGCCACCATCGGGAAAGGACGGTTGACCGCACCCCATATTGGATTGCGGCGAGGGAGATGATAACTGTCAACATATCATCGGGGAGGCTGCTGATGAAGTCTAGGCCTGCTGGAGTCGCTTGCGGTTCTTGCTCGACCCGCCTCCGCTTGTTGGCAGCCCCGTTCTCCACCTCCGGAGTCTCCTTATCAGCGGCGCTTTCTGATAGAAGTGGGAGTACAGGGAATATTTAGTTAATACAGGGCAATAGAAAAGTGTATTGGTAACCAGAAGTTAGTAGGTAGGAATAGAGTAAGAAAATGGAATAACAATTGGTTACTTAAATACTACACAATTCATTTGATATTGCTAGGTAAGTCAACATGCAGATACTTGAAAAGAACACTTACTTTGAACAAAGTCTGGACAGATGATATCGTCGGCGAAGTTAACAGATATCTCATGACCAGGCTCTTTTATGTGCAGTGCAATTTTAGTGTCAGCTTTCAGTACATAAAACTTAGAAATTTCTTTCCAAAGGCCAGTGCCAAAACAGGAGTCACCACGTTCATCAAGTCTTATAGAAGCAATGATTATAAATCCATGGTCTGTATTCAGTATGACATCCCTGCAGTCTTGATTTATGTAAAGGGAAAGATTGTGTACTACAGATTCTATTGCATAGCAAGGGACGCGCTGCAGAAAATTGTAGGATTGTTAAAGAAAATATGGTAACATGCAAATATGGGCCCAAAGTGAAAGAACTGTACATCAGTTGTAATCGAAGGACAAAAATATATAATTAAACAGAAAGGGTAAACATGATGTCATGGAAATATGAGAGTAATCGAAAGAACAATACATCATTAATTTTCCTAATGTTGAAAGAAGAGGAAAAAAAACTTTGACGTATATGGTGCATGTGGCACCTTTCATCAAAATGTAGCAATATTTAGTATATGTTTAGGAAAGTAGGCCAAGCCAACCGATTTAGGATGAGATTGAACATACCGCGCGCATCCCCAAGACATCTGGTACGATGAGATGGAACTCCATGGATGTCTGGCAGAGGCTCTAAAGTCCTCATGTGTCCACACACTATACACTTTCTGAATGGAAGAAAACCCTCAAATCAGCTTGAATAAAAATGAATTCACGGCGATTTCGGCCGAGTGATTAAAGGAGGCAGATGAACTGGAATAAGAGATGAGATAATATCTCATTAAATTAGTTACCTTGTTGTCCATGAGAAAAAACCCTCAATACAACGGATTCCCCAACCGGGCGGAGCTGGGTCGACCGCGAGTAGCGTTGAGAAAGTCGATGGCGATAGGTGGTAGCAAGCGGAAGTGGCGAAATGCGGTGGGGTTTGCCGGCAGCCTGGCGGCGGCGGCAGGCGTCGAACTAAACGGTTGCCGCCACGATAGGCGGTGCCATGCATAGACGCGGAGGAGCTTGTGCAGGTGTGAATGGGGACCGGAGGGGGTGGCCGGCGGGGTGAGGGTTTTTGTGACGTGGGGATGGTGAGGGTTTTCTTTTTTCTTTTTTGAATTGCGTGATCAGGGTTTTCTGTCCCACAAAGAGTTTCGAAGGCAACGGTTTGCTAGAGCCAACCATGTGTGATTGACGTAACAATGAAAATGAAAGTCATTGCACACGGTTCCAATTTTGGGAATCGTGTGGGATTGACGTACTACCTCCGTCCTGGTTTATTGGTCCCCTTTGTAATTTGTACCAAATTTTGACCAAATATTTAACTAACAAATGTTTATGCATGTCACCAAAAATTATATCAATCAACACTATGTTCAAATACGTATCCAATGATATAATTTTTGTTGACCTGCACTAACATTTTGTTAGTTAAATCTTTGGTCAAAATTTAACACAAATTACAAAGTGGACCAATAAACCAGGACGGAGGTAGAATCCATCAACCGAACTGATTGCATCCATAACCCACATTTAGATATAAGTAAACATAGATTAAACATACTCAGACATAGATAATAAGCGTACACAAGCATAGTTCAACCATAAAAACATAGTTCAACTGTCATTAAGCATACTCAAGCGTACATAGTTCGATCCCACATCTCATCTCATCTGCCAGCACGATCCCGAAGCTTCTGCAGGTACTCGGAGTACGCGGTGTGCGCCACCCTGCGAGAATACTTTCACTTGAATGAGCCAACGGCTCGTCCTCTTGCATGCGCCAGAACACTTTCATACGCGTCATGAAGCTTTTGGTTGCAAAAGGGCATCGATAGCCGCCGTCCCAGGTCCTAATACGCCAGTTATGCATTCCCGCATAAAGCTCCCTCGGGATTTGCCTCTTGTACCTCCTCTGGCCATCTTCATCCTCGCTGTTCACATCGTCAGACAACACCTAAACAAATAGTAAAAAAATGTGGCATCAAATTAATGTTTACAAACTAATCTCTAGCGAACATTTGGTAGCTGCCAAAATTTGGCATCAAATCAATGTTTACATGTCGTGAAGTAGGATTAGCAAATTAAGACTATTTTTTAATACATATCCAGAGATTATGGTTCGATTCTTAAGCACAGTCGTCTATGTACAGACCAATCTTGAAGAAAATAATGGCACAAACATGTATGTAGGTCATTCAAAATCAATTGTCAAGTCCTGGCTAGGAATTATTAGCACGAACAATAACCCTAGTCGGATTACTAGCAGAAATCATTTGCACAAATGAAACAACTAATCACTTATCACTTGTACCATTCAAACAATCAATACACTACACGGATCTAACGAAACTTACTCGGAATTCATGGATTGAGAGAACATATCCATAGGATTTCTATTCCAAAAAGGGGGAGGCATGACTAACCAGAGAAACCCTAAGATCTATTTGACACATAAATGGGTATAGATGACTAACCGGTTGTCCGTCATCATCGGAGTCGTCGCCGGGGTCATCGCCCGAGTCGTCACCGGAGTCGGTGCGGACCTCCCCCTCCGGCTGTGGAAGCGCGACGTCGTCGACGACGTTAGGGTGCAGCGATACCTCGCCGGCGGTGACGGCAACCTCTGTCCCCATCTCCATGCCGTGCTCTGGTGCTTCAGCAGCCCCGTCATCGACACTCCCTTCGATGGGGCGCTTCGGCGGCATCCTCATACACTGACGGCTTTGAGGACTGAGAGCAGCGTCGAGGATGCAAGCGGAGAGAGAGGATTGTGTGTGTGGAGAGGATGGGGGTGCGGCCGCTCGGGCGCGCCATTAATATGGAGTAGTGGGAGAGAGGCGGCCACAAGCTAAGTGGTTGCCGCCGCGATAGGCGATGCCATGCATAGATGCGGAGGATCTTGTGCAGGTGTGAATGGGGACCGGAGGGGGTGGCGGGCAGGGTGAGGGTTTTTGTGACGTGGGGATGGTGAGGGTTTCTTTTTCTTTTTTGAATTGGGTGGTGAGGGTTTTCTGTCCCACAAAGAGTTTCGGAGGCAACGCTTTGCTAGAGCCAACCATGTGTGATTAACGTAACAGGGAAAATGAAAGTCATTGCACACGGTTCCAATTTTGGGAACCGTGTGTGATTGACGTACTACCTCCGTCCTGCTTTATTGGTCCCCTTTGTAATTTGTACCAAATTTTGACCAAATATTTAACTAACAGATGTTTAGGTATGTCACCAAAAATTATATCACTGAACACTATGTTCAAATACGTATCCAATGATATATTTTTTGCTGACCTGCACTAACATTTTGTTAGTTAAATCTTTGGTCAAAATTTAACACAAATTAAAAAGGGGACCAATAAACCAGGACAGAGGTAGATTCCATCAACCGAACTGATTGCATCCATATCCCACATTTAGATATAAGTAAACATAGATTAAACATACTCAGACATAGATAATAATCATACACAAGCATAGTTCAACCATAAGTACATAGTTCAACTGTCATTAAGCATACTCAAGCGTACATAGTTCGATCCCACATCTCATCTCATCTGCGAGCACGATCCTTAAACTTCTCCAGGTACTCGGCGTACACGGTGTGCGCCACCCTGCGAGAATACTTGTGCTTGAAGGAGCCAACGGCTCGTCCTCTTGCATGCGCCAGAACACTTTCATACGCGTCATGAAGCTTTTGCTTGCAAAATGGGCATCGATAGCCGTCGTCCCAAGTCCTAATACGCCGGTTATGCATTCTCGCATAAAGCTCCCTCAGGATTTGCCTCTTGTACCTCATCTGGCCATCTTCATCCTCGTTGTCCACATCATCAGGCAGCACCTAAACAAATAGTAAAAAAATGTGGCGTCAAATTAATGTTTACAAACTAATCTCTAGCGAACATTTGGCAGCTGCGAAAATTTGGCATCAAATCAATGTTTACATGCCGTGAAGTAGGATTGGGAATTTATGGCTATTTTTTATACATATCCAGAGATTATGGTTTGATTTTTAAGCACAATCGTCTATGTACAGACCATGAAGAAAATAATGGCACAAACATATATGTAGGTCATTCAAAATCAATTGTCAAGTCCTGGCTAGGAATTATTAGCACGAACACTAACCCTAGTCGGATTACTAGCAAAAATCATTTGCACAAACAAAACAACTAATCACTTATCATTTGTACCATTCACACAATCAATACACTACACGGATGTAACGAAACTTACTCAGAATTCACGGATTGAGAGAACATAACCATAGGATTTCTATTCCAAAAAGGGGGAGGCATGAGTAACCAGAGAAACCCTAGGATCTATTTGACACATAAATGGATATAGATGACTAACCGGTTGTCCGTCGTCGTCGGAGTCATCACCGAAGTCGTCGCCGGGGCCGTCGCCCGAGTCGTCACTGGAGTCGGTGTGGACCTCCGTCTCCAGCTGTGGAAGCACGACGTCGTCGACGAAGTTAGGGTGTAGCGATCCCTCGCCGGCTTTGACGGCAACCTCTATCCCCATCTCCATGCCGTGCTTCAGTGCTTCAGCAGCCCCTCGTCGCCACTTCCTTTCAATGAGGCACTTCGGCGGCATCCTCATACACTGACGACTTTGAGGACTGAGAGTGGCGTCGAGGATGCAAGCAAAGAGAGAGGATTGTGTGTGTGGCGAGGATGGGGGGTGCGGCCGCTCGGGCACGCCATTAATATGGAGTAGTGGGAGAGAGGCGACCACGAGCTAAGTGGTTGCCGCCACGATAGGCGGTGCCATGCATAGACGCGGAGGAGCTTTTGCAGGTGTGAATGGGGACTGGAGGGGGTGGCGGGCGGGGTGAGGGTTTTTGTGACGTGGGGATGGTGAGGGTTTTCTTTTTTCTTTTTTGAATTGGGTGGTGAGGGTTTTCTGTCCCACAAAGAGTTTCGGAGGCAATGGTTTACTAGAGCCAACCATGTGTGATTGACGTAACAGGAAAAATGAAAGTCATTGCACATAGTTCCAATTTCGGGAACTGTGTGTGATTGACGTACTACCTCTGGCCTGGTTTATTGGTACCCTTTGTAATTTGTACCAAATTTTGACCAAATATTTCACTAACAAATGTTTACGCATGTCACCAAAAATTATATCATTGAACACTATGTTCAAATATGTATCCAACATTATAAATTTTGCTGACCTGCACTAACATTTTGTCAGTTAAATCTTTGGTCAAAATTTAACACAAATTACAAAGTGGACCAATAAACCAGGACGGACGTATATTCCATCAACCGAACTGATTGCACCCATATTCCACATTTAGATATAAGTAAACATAGATAAAACATACTCAGACATAGATAATAAGCGTACACAAGCATAGTTCAACCATAAGTACATAGTTCAACCGTCATTAAGCATACTCAAGCGTACATAGTTCGATCCCACATCTCATCTCATCTGCCAGCACGATCCCGAAGATTCTCCAGGTACTCGGCGTACACGGCGTGTGCCACCCTGCGAGAATACTTCTACTTGTAGGAGCTAACGGCACGTCCTCTTGCATGCGCCAGAACACTTTCATACGCGTCATGAAGCTTTTGGTTGCAAAATGGGCATCAATAGCTGTCGTCCCAGGTCCTAATACGCCTGTTATGCATTCCTGCATAAAGCTCTCTCAGGATTTTCCTCTTGTACCTCCTCTGGCCATCTTCATCCTTGTTGTCCACATCGTTAGACAACACCTAAACAAATAGTAAAAAAATGTGGTGTCAAATTAATGTTTACAAACTAATCTCTAGCGAACATTGGGCAGCTGCCAAAATTTGGCATCAAATCAATGTTTACATGCCGTGAAGTAGGATTAGGAATTTATGGCTATTTTTTATACATATCCAGAGATTATGGTTCGATTTTTAAGCACAGTCGTGTATGTACAGACCAATCTTGAAGAAAATAATGGCACAAACATATATGTAGGTCATTCAAAATCAATTGTCAAGTCCTGGCTAGGAATTATTAGCACGAACACTAACCCTAGTCGGATTACTAGCAGAATCATTTGCACAAATGAAACAACTAATCACTTATCACTTGTACTATTCAAACAATCAATACACTACACGGATCTAAGAAACTTACTCAGAAATCATGGATTGGGAGAACATAACCATAGGATTTCTATTCCAAAAAGGGGGAGGCGGGAGTAACCAGAGAAACCCTAGGATCTATTTGACACATAAATTGGTATAGATGACTAACCGGTTGTCCGTCGTCGTCGGAGTCATCACCGGAGTCGTCGTCGGGTCATCGCCCGAGTCGTCACTGGAGTCAGTGTGGTCCTCCGCCTCCGGCTGTGGAAGCACGACGTCGTCGACGATGTCAGGGTGCAGCGATACCTTCCCGGTGGTGACGGCAACCTCTGTCCCCATCTCCACGCCGTGCTCCGGTGCTTCAGCAGCCCCGTCGTTGCCACTCCCTTCGATGGGGCGCTTCGGCGGCATCCTCATACACTGACGGCTTTGAGGACTGAAAGCGGCATCGAGGATGCAAGCGGAGAGAGAGGATTGTGTGTGTGTGTGTGGCCAGGATGGGAGGTGCGGCCACTCGGGTGCAAAATTAATATGGAGTAGTGGGAGAGAGGCAGCTGACGGTCAAATTGTTGGCTCGCCTCCCGATGAGCCTACACACCGGACTGCTGGCATGCCTACCGTTGTTTCACACAGCTACTCCCACGCCTCCCGATGACACTGTGCAGCGATCACACCTCCGTCAATTCACACACCTGCACGCACGCCTTCCGGTCTGCTTGTGTGACGGATTGCTCGCATGCGTCCCGACAACTCACGCCTGCTCGCATGGCACACGGGTTACGTGGCGGCACGTATATTGTTTTTTCTATTTGGATGATTAATGCTGCCGCTTTATTGCTTAACCGAAGCATGGCACATATCCATTGTTGGTCTAACGCTCACGGTTCGAATAAATAATACCTTTTGCGATATTGGTCCCCAATTATTAATAATCTCCCGTTTGTAAGAAGATAAAGATTACATCAAAACTGGTCTCAAATTTGACAAAAGAAAGTACAATGCCACTTTGTATTGGTGTCCATATGACAACACGATAAGTTTCATGAATTTCAAATAAGTTTTGGATGTACTAGAATTTAAAAAATCAAGATTCTCAATGTTTGAAATTTCTTGCACATGGAGTAAACATGCACCAATGAGATACATGTGTTTTTGCAATCCATTTAGGTGCACTATCACGTGTGCATGTAGCTCAAATTTGATTTTTGCACATTATACCCCTAGAAAATCAATCAATGTACTAAAACGTCTTAATGATCTCTGTTTTTTTCAAAATTAAAACCTCCCTCCTTTGGTAACATATGTTCAGCGCGGGATAATTTAACATGCATCGTAGTTGCGGTGGATTCACGGTGTGTGTGTGTGTGTGTGTGTGTGTGTGTGTGAGCGCGCGCGTCTGGGGGTGGGGGTTGGCTGGTAGTACACTACGAGTCGTGAGCCACCATGTGGGTTGGCCGTTTTGTGAGGCAGGTGCCACATCAAAGTCATGAATTCGTTATTTAAAACACTACACAACCCTTTCATACATACATGTTTTGGCCACATGCAGTCGAGTTGTCCTACAAGACACTCGATACTTGCGTGCGATGCTTTCTATGGGCCTGCGAGGTCGTCGTCTATCACTTTGACCAACAGCCGGCAAAGAGGTTAATTTGACCAGCAAGGTAGAATCTTTTTTGTTTGTGTTATGGTGGGAGTCTATAGTACGCGTCGAAGAGGTGGGAGGGGACTATCATATATACTATACGTACGCGTCCGTGAACAAGTACACCTCACTCAGTGTCGGGACTTTTCGGATTATTTTGGGTTGTATTACGGTAGGAGCATATAGTACGCGTCGAAGAGGGAGAAGGGGACCATCATATGTCGTACGCTTCATTAACCTCGCTCTATGTGGGGACTTTACAGTTTTCGAGGCATGTGCCACATCAAAGTTGTGCATTTTGGGTATTCAACATATGTTTGGCCCACATGCAAAGCGATTTGTCCTCTCGCACCAACTTAAGCGGTTATCAGCGATATCAATGCTTTCCATCTGTGGGCCCGCTTGGTCCATCACTACTTTGCCTGACAACGAGAGAGGTTTATTTGACTTAGGAGGGGATTATTTTTTTGTTTGTAATACGGTATGCTCTGGGATGACATGATATAGTTTGAGCACACACATGCATGTGCACATGAATACCTCCCATCGAGTCGAAGTCGCTAATACCACGACACGTCATGAACCGATCTCGCTCTGTGTGGGGACTGTACAATTTTTGACGCACGCGCCACATCAATGTTGTGAAATGGTATTCAAACATGCATGCACACATCACATCCGTACATATGCATGTAGTGGTTGTCTTCGAACGGTACACTCCCTCGCGTGGTTATCGGCGACAAGCCTATATATTCGTGGGCCCGCGTGGACATCCATGATCACCTTGACCGACAACAAGATAGGTTACCATGGCCGATTCTTCCTTTGGTTCGTGTTATCGTAGTATAGGTCATGGTGAGATTCAGACCTAATTAAGTTTGAGCGCATACTATGCACGCATGCATGCATGAATGCCCATCATCAGCTTGAAGTGTGGTCTGACATACATATGCATCGTCAACTAACCCTTGCTCAGTGTGGGGATTTATGGTTCAAAAGCATGGTGCCACATCAAAGTTGTCCCATTGTGTATTCAAACACACCTCTCCATACATATGTTTGGGCCACACGCAGGTAGTGGTTGTCTTCGGGAACTAGCTACTTGCGTGATTACTGGCGAGCTAGCCCATCTTCGGGGTCGCATGGACGGCCATCACTTTGACCAACAACAAGAGAGAGGTTGTACGACCAAGGTGGATTATTCTTGATCCGTTTTATGATCCATCTTGGTGAGATGCCCTCTCTAGCCCACCGACTGAAAATGTGTGGGGGGCTGCTACTTCGCACTTTGCTAGATGAACCTCCGTGGGGTGGGCATGCATTCATAGCTTAGGATTCCCTTCCTGCCAACATGAGGGGGGCAAGCAATACCGTGCGCTTTGCGAGATAGGTGCCACATCAAAGTTGCATTTGGTATTTGAACATCAAACCACCCTTTTCATACATATATTTGGTCCACATGCAATGTTCGTGTTCTGGCCCTCTCCACGTCATTTTTCACCAAATTTATGAATATTAGACAAGTCAGATGATGCAACAGACATGGTTCACTCACACTAACCGTGTGCCATGCCCGTACCCCTGTCACGCACATCCGTACAGTACATTGGGATCCACGAGGCTTCCCCTCTAAAAAATATCTACCTACCTGCAGGTTTTTTATGTTTGATAACACACGATTATTATGTTTCGACCGCGTGTGATGTTTCTTGTTCCTGCTCCTGCCTGCATCCCTCGAAAATATCTGCCCGCCTCGAGGGTTTTTCTGTTTCATAACACACTGTTGTTATTTCCGAACCGTCTGTGATGCACCATTATCCAAATTTTCAATAGCCTGGGCATTTCACTCCCGCGTTTGACTCCCGCATAGTAAAAAATTTAGTAGCCGCGTCATTTCCTCAAACACACCCCCAGCCCCCCTTCTCCACACACACACACACACACCAAAACCTCCTCGGGCGTGCGCGCGCGCACACACACACACCCTCCCTCGCTCGAAAGCCTAGCAAGGTCGCCGCCGCCACAAGGCTTCCATTATCAACATCTACCGGTTTGACCATGCAGCTTACCCACCGATCTCCATACCCAGGCCGCCCTGAGTTTCTTAGATGACGCCTACCAAACGCCCCCTTTCCCACAGATCCCCATCCCCCACTCCAGAGCATCGCAACCTAAGCCCGGCTACGCTTCCCGTGGAGCACAAGGAGCGACCGGCCCAAAAGAGGTGTATCTTGGTCTCTTCGCTCGATGTTGCCGAGGAAGCTGACGACCATTACTGGCTGCAGGCATTCAATCAGTAGGCTAGAGTATGCGGGTATGTCACGGACGCCGGCTACGGCATCGAGGTCATCGACAGCGACGGCCTGACGCGGGCTATAAGTGGCCCACCCCCGACCCCTCAGGTTCAACCGCTGTCAATCTCATCCATGACCCCGCCGCTGATCTCCTCTGGCTCGCTGTCAAGAATGTGCCATCCTACATCGCCATCGAGCCCCTTTTGTCATTTCTGAAGGACACGTTCTGCGACGCTGGCTTGGGATCCACAGCTTTCAAGTCAGACCTCATCGACGGCAACCACGAGGAGGGCACCCTCTCCGGCTCTTCCAAGGGGAAAGAGCCTATCTGGCGATATCAGGGAGGGCACCCTACGACCATGCTCTTCCAAGGGGAAGGAGCCCATCTGCGACAACATGGAGCGCGTCCAGGGTTCGTGCTCTTCCCACGGGATCGAGCCCATCTGTGACAAGTGAGGAAACCCATGATTTGTTTTGTCGTGCCTCTTCACAGGGGGGAACCCATGATTTGTTTTTTCGAGTCCCTTTTGTAGTGTAGTGAGAATATGTCCAGTTTTAGTTGCTATATTTGGTTGCTTGCAGTATGCCTTGTTTATTACAGTTGTTCACAATGTGATGCTCTATATGTGCAACTATATACTGTGCAGTACATTTCATCAATCCAGTTTTAAACATACCGATAGGAAAGCATATATTTGCTTGTTGTTAAGCCTGTTATAGCTAGCATATGCCTCTTTTAAAGTTTTTTGATTGTTCGGTTGTTTGTAGTTAGCATATGTCCAGTTTCAAATGCTATCTTTGGTTGTTCGTAGTATGCCTTGTTTATTCCAGTTATTCACAATGTGATCTTCTATATGTGCAAGTATGAACTGTGCAGTTCAATTTCATCAATACCAGTTTCAACAATACCACTATGAATGACTACATTTGGTTGCTGCATCTTGTAGTTAACACGCCTTTCCATTTTTATTTAACAATAACCCGTGTACTTAGACCGGCACAATACCAGTTTGAATGACTATGTTTGCTTGTTGTTAAATGTTAGGCCTGTTGCAGTTAACACACCTTTCCACTTGTTTTGCTTTACTAGCATGCTTAAACCTGCACACTGAAGCTATATTTTGGAGATTATTTTGTCTGCCATGGATATATTTGGTTGATGTTTAGCCTGTTGTGCTTAACATGCCTCTCAATGTACCTACACAGGACAATTTTGGGAACGACTGCTATTTTCCATCGAGGTTAGTTTCATCCCATGGTTTATATATACTCACTGTTTAGGATATTGGTAGCTGGTACCATATAGGTCGGGGCTGATAAGGGACTAATCGGTGAATAAGACTTTTAACTGAATATATCTATAACCCATTTATTGTTAGGTTAGGTAGGGCCATATGTAATATATCTGAGGCTACATAGTAACAAGGAAGAGTTTTACCTTAATGTTCTGATGATGTCTAGATATACGTAGAAGAGCAGCAGCACCACCAACAACAACAACAACAACTCTAACCCTGAACTTAGCTAGAGGTTAGAGTTAGTTTCTAGCTCATGACTAACCCTGAACTAACTCCATCCAAAGAGGTGTTTGGATGACAGGGTTAGATTGACAATAAATGCACTAGGAGAACTAGCTCCAATCAGGACCTCTTGGGTGGGATAGTTTTTGGGTGGGTTAGATGCAACTAGCTCAAACTAGCCCTCATGTTTGGATATACTTTAGGGCTATTTGAGCCTGAACTAGCTCAAACTAACTCTAACCCATGGATACAGCAGCAGCTAATCAGTCGATAATTTGTAAAAATGCAATAAACTCCTTCTGACCCATAATATAAGATTTTAATTCATCTAATATGTGAGTATATTGGATGTTATAAGATATTATAAAAGAGTGTTGTACTACATCATTGTGCAATTGCTACTTAGCTTCTAATATTAACTTGGTGCTTTTAGGTACGTATGTCATTGATAAAGATCCGCGCTTTGACCCTTTCTGCGTATGGGGCAATGAGATATCGATGAACCAGCATCAAGCGAGGAAGCTGATAAAGATTGTTAGTAAAATGGGTCAGAAGATGGAAATTAAAATATTTGTTTACACTTTATCCAAGACAACAGCGAACTGCAGGATGGTGAGTAAGAACTCTGCAGCCTTCTTTTTACTGCCCATAATAAGTTGTGTTAGATGAGAATGTATGAATCTTGTTCCTTTGCAGTGGTTCCCAAAGCAGTTTACTCAAGATTACCTCTCAAACTACATGATTGGTGGGCATGCAAAGGTTAGAGTATTTCTACCAAAACACCATGATTATCTAGATGTTTTCATGAAGACCATCATAAGGGGTTGGACTAGAGTCGTCGTGCCTTCTGCATGGAAGAGGGCACAATATGGGCATTCCGCTTCACCTTGTTCACCAACCAGAATGTATTTTGCCTCTTTCTTTACCGTCTTTAATAGTACAAGTATACAACTGTGGTTCATCATTCTTTATTTGGTTCTTATGTAATTCTTGAACATATGTACCTACGAATCGAATAATGCATTGGTTGTTTGAACCCGAAGGATATGAATAAAGCTATAGCATACATTCAAATTCAAATCCGGTACAATTTCATAGCAGCAGTTAAATTACGATGAAATTACGCTCTCCGGGTCATTAGGGCACACACGATTGGTAAAACACAAACATTTGCGATATACACCATAATCTAACATGGTTCACAGAGAGGAAATGTGTGAAAGCATGCACACAGTTGCCGTTTGCAAAACGTGTGCGATGTCAGACAATATCACAAACGGTGCGGGCAAACTAAACGTTTGTGATAGTTGCCTTATCGTACATGATTCACAGCCATGAACTATTTCTGATGTGGTATGCATCATAAATGTTGCACCACAGAATAACGTGTGCAATAGTTGTCATGTACGACGATGTTATGATGGTCTGACATTTCGTAATCCTATCCGACACCCGTACGATGATTAGCTAATCTTCTTAATTAGTTATCGCATACGGTTTGGGAAAAGTGAATGTGTGTGATTGTCTTCTTATCATACACGTTCTATAATCGTGAACCATTTGTGATGGGCCACGCATCATAAACGTAGCACCACAAAACACCGACTGCAATGGCAATGCAAGCACAAATGATTTGCAAGGATGCAACGTCTGGGTGGCTCCCTATCCTCGACGGTTTGTGGGTCGTGTGGGAAGGACCCCCCTATCACAGTCACTCACTTGGCGACGGTTCCAAATGACGTCGCGGAAAGGGGTTAAAAACCGTTTGTATAGCACCTTGTTGTACCAGTGTTAGTTTCGTGATCTATCTATCTATGTAATCGAGTGAGAGTTATATAATAAAGTTTAGTTTGAGATCTTGATTCTTTACTTTTATGTTTCAATGAAAATAATGAAAAAGATCATATGTTAATCTTATGGTGAGTAATGACATCACATAAGGAAAAGTACAAGTGGTAGAATTTGTTGAAAGTTGACAAACATAGCATTGGTCAATGATGCAATTCATGAAAGAATTAATAAGGGAAGAGAAGATTCACATGCAAATACACTATCTTGGACATCTTTTATGATTGTGATCCCCTATTAAATATTATATGCCAAAAAATTTGACGTTGGACAAAGAAGATAGCGTAATGATTTATGTTTGTTCATATTCACATAGAAGTTATATTGTCATAGATCCTTCAACATGTGGCGCTTGCCCAATATCTTTGCTAGCCAAAATTCCGCACTAAGTAGAGATACTACTTGTGCATCCAAAACCCATTAAACCCAAAACCTTGTTTTGAGAGTCCACCATACCTACCTATGGATTGAGCAATATCCTTCAAGTAAGTTGTCATCGGTACAAAAAGGCAATAAAAGTTGCTTCTAAATGTGTTTGATCGTTTAATGTAAGAGAAAATTGAGCATTGTACGAACTTGTCATGGCAAAGTAATGAAAGCGACGGAATGCATAATAAAGGTTGCTATCATAAGGGTAAATATAACGTGACATTCTTTTGCGTTAAGAGATTGAGCATACAAACCAAAAAGCGCATGACAACCTCTGCTTCCCTCTGCGAAGGGTGTTGGGGAACGTAGTATTTCAAAAAAATTGCCTACGATCACGCAAGATCTATCTAGGAGAAGCATAGCAACGAGCGGGAAGAGTGTGTCCACGTACCCTCGTAGACCGAAAGCGGAAGCGTTTAGTAACGCGGTTGATGTAGTCGAACGTCTTCACAATCCAACCGATTCAAGTACCGAACGCACGGCACCTCTGCGATCTGCACAAGTTCAGTTCGGTTGTGTCCCTCGAACTCTTGATCCAGTTGAGGCCGATGGAGAGTTTCGTCAGCACGCCGGCGTGGTGACGGTGATGATGAAGTTACCGGCGCAGGGCTTCGCCTAAGCACTACGACGATATGACCGAGGTGTGTTTCTGTGGAGGGGGGCACCGCACACGGCTAAAAGATCAACTTGTGTGTTCTAGGGTGCCCCCTCCCCACGTATATAAAGGAGGGAGAGGGAGAGGCAGTCGGCCCTAGGGGGCGCGCCAAGGTGTGGAGTCCTACTAGGACTCCCTAGTCCTAGTAGGATTCCACCTCCCACACGGAGTAGGAAAGGGGGAAGGGAGAAGGAGAAGGAAAGGGGGGCCGGCCCCCTTCTCCTAGTCCTAATCAGCCTCCTTCCCAAGGGGGGCGCACCAGCCCCTTGTGGGCTGGTGTGCTTCCCTCTTATGGCCCATAAGGCCCATAACTTCTCCCAGGGGGTTCCGGTAACCTCCCGGTACTCCGGAAAAATGCCTGAATCACTCGGAACCATTCAGATGTCCGAATGCAACCTTCCAATATATGAATCTTTACCTCTCGACCATTTCGAGACTCCTCGTCATGTCTGTGATCTCATCCGGGACTCCGAACAAACTTCGGTTCATCAAAACACGAAACTCATAATACAAATCATCATCGAACGTTAAGCGTGCGGACCCTACGGGTTCGAGAACTATGTAGACATGACCGAGACACATCTCCGGTCAATAACCAATAGCGGAACCTGGATGCTCATATTGGCTCCTACATGTTCTACGAAGATCTTTATCGGTCAAACTGCATAACAACATACGTTGTTCCCTTTGTCATCGGTATGTTACTTGCCCGAGATTCGATCGTCGGTATCATCATACCTAGTTCAACCTCATTATCGGCAAGTCTCTTTACTCATTCCATAATGCATCATCTTGTAACTAACTCATTAGTCACATTACTTGCAAGGCTTATAGGGATGATCATTACCGAGAGGGCCCAGAGATACCTCACCGAAACACGGAGTGACAAATCCTAATATTGATCTATGCCAACTCAACAAACACCATCAGAGACACCTGTAGAGCATCTTTATAATAACCCATTACATTGTGACGTTTGATAGCACACAAGGTGTTCCTTAGGTATTCAGGAGTTGCATAATCTCGTAATCAGAGGAACATTTATAAGTCATGATGAAAGCAATAGCAATAAAACTAACCGATCATAATGCTAAGCTAACGGATGGGTCTTGTCCATCATATCATTCTCTAATGATGTGATCCCGTTCAAAAAATAACAACACATGTCTATGGTCAGGAAACTTAACCATCTTTGATAAACGAGCTAGTCAAGTAGAGGCATACTAGGGACACTCTGTTTTGTCTATGTATTCACACATGTACTAAGTTTTTGGTTAATACAATTCTAGCATGAATAATAAACATTTATCATGATATAAAGAAATATAAATAACAACTTTATTATTGCCTCTAGGCATATTTCCTTCAGTCTCCCACTTGCACTAGAGTCAATAATCTAGTTCACATCATCATGTGATTTAACACCAATAGTTCACATCTTTATGTGATTAGTTCACATCTCCATGTGACTAATATCCAAAGGGTTTACCAGAGTCAATAATCTAGTTCACTTTGCTATGTGATTAACACCCAAAGAGTGATCATGTTTTGCTTTGTGAGAGAAGTTTAGTCAATGGGTCTGCCACATTCAGAGCCGTATGTATTTTGCAAATTTTTCTATGTCTACAATGCTCTGCACGGAGCTACTCTAGCTAATCGCTCCCACTTTCAATATGTATCCAGATTGAGACTTGGATTCATCCGGATCAGTCTTAAAGCTTGCATCGACGTAACCCTTTACGACGAACTTTTTGTCATCTCCATAACTGAGAAACATGTCCTTATTCTACTAAGGATAATTTTGACCGTTGTCCAGTGATCCACTCCTGGATCATTATTGTACCCTCTTGCCAAACTCATGGTGAGGTACACAATAGGTCTGGTACACAGCATAGCATACTTTATAGAACCCATGACTGAGGCATGGGGAATGACTTTTCATTCTCTTTCTATTTTCTGCCATGGTCGGGTTTTTGAGTCTTTACTCAACTTCACACCTCACAACTCAGGCAAGACCTCCTTGTTTGACTGATCCATTTTGAACTCCTTCAAAATCTTATCAAGGTATGCATTCATTGAAAGTCTTATCAAGCGTCTTGATCTATCTTTTATAGATCTTGATGCCCAATATGTAAGTAGCTTCACTGAGGTCTTTCATTGAAATATTCTCATTCAAGTATCCTTTTATGCTATCCAGAAATTCTGTATTATTTCCAATCAACAATATGTCATCCACATATAATATCAGAAATGCTACAGAGCTCCCACCACTTTCTTGTAAATACAGGCTTTTCCAAAAGTCTGTATAAAACTATATGCTTTGATCACACTATCAAAGTGTACATTCCAACTCCGAGATGCTTCCACCAGTCCATAAATGGATCACTGGAGCTTACACACTTTGTTAGAACCTTTCGGATTGACAAAACCTTCTGGTTGCATCATATACAACTCTTATTTAAGAAATCCATTAAGGAATGCAGTTTTGACATCCATTTGCCAAATTTTATAAATGCGGCAATTGCTAACATGATTTGGACAGACTTTAAGCATAGATACGAGTGAGAAACTCTCATCATAGTCAACACTTTGAACTGGTCGAAAACCTTTTGCGACAATTCGAGTTTGGTAGATAGTAACACTACTATCAGTGTCCGTCTTCCTCTTGAAGATCCATTTAATCTCAATGGCTCGCTGATCATCGGGCAAGTCAATCAAAGTCCATACTTTGTGAAGGGAATATGCCCTAGAGGCAATAATAAAGTTATTATTTATTTCCTTATATCATGATAAATGTTTATTATTCATGCTAGAATTGTATTAACCGGAAACATAATACATGTGTGAATACATAGACAAACAGAGTGTCACTAGTATGCCTCTACTTGACTAGCTCGTTGATCAAAGATGGTTATGTTTCCTAGCCATAGACATGAGTTGTCATTTGATTAACGGGATCACATCTAGGAGAATGATGTGATTGACTTGACCCATTCCGTTAGCTTAGCACTCGATCGTTTAGTATGTTGCTATTGCTTTCTTCATGACTTATACATGTTCCTATGACTATGAGATTATGCAACTCCCGTTTACCGGAGGAACACTTTGTGTGCTACCAAACGTCACAACGTAACTGGGTGATTATAAAGGTGCTCTACAGGTGTCTCCAAAGGTACTTGTTGGGTTGGCGTATTTCGAGATTAGGATTTGTCACTCCGATTGTCGGAGAGGTATCTCTGGGCCCACTCGGTAATGCACATCACTATAAGCCTTGCAAGCATTGTAACTAATGAGTTAGTTGCGGGATGATGTATTACGGAACGAGTAAAGAGACTTGCCGGTAACGAAATTGAACTAGGTATCGAGATACCGACGATCGAATCTCGGGCAAGTAACATACCGATGACAAAGGGAACAACGTATGTTGTTATGCGGTCTGACTGATAAAGATCTTCGTAGAATATGTGGGAACCAATATGAGCATCCAGGTTCCGCTATTGGTTATTGGCCGGAGAGTTGTCTCGGTCATGTCTACATAGTTCTCGAACCCGTAGGGTCCGCACGCTTAACGTTACGATGACAGTTTTATTATGAGTTTATGAGTTTTGATGTACTGAAGGAGTTCGGAGTCCCGGATGAGATCGGGGACATGACGAGGAGTCTCGAAATGACCGAGACGTAAAGATCGATATATTGGACGACTATATTCGGACTTCGGAAAGGTTCCGAGTGATTCGGGTATTTTTTGGAGTACCGGAGAGTTACGGGAATTCGTATTGGGCCTTAATGGGCCATACGGGAAAGGAGAGAACGGCCCCAAAGGGTGGCCGCACCCCTCCCCATGGACTAGTCCGAATTGGACTAGGGAGGGGGGCGCCCCCTTCCTTCTTTCTCCTTCTCCCTTCCCTTCTCCTATTCCAACAAGGAAAGGAGGAGTCCTACTCCCGGTGGGAGGACTCCCCCCTTGGCGCGCCCTCCTCCTTGGCCGGCGGCCTCCCCCTTGCTCCTTTATATACGGGGGCAGGGGGGCACCCCAAAGACACAACAATTGATCAACGATCTTTTAGCCGTGTGCGGTGCCCCCCTCCACCATATTACACCTCGATAATATCATAGCGGTGCTTAGGCGAAGCCCTGCGTCGGTAGAACATCATCATCGTCACCACGCCGTCGTGCTGGCAAAAATCTCCCTCAACACTCGGCTGGATCGAAGTTCGAGGGACGTCATCGAGCTGAACGTGTGCTGAACTCGGAGGTGCCGTGCGTTCGGTACTTGATCGGTCGGATCGTGAAGACGTACGACTACATCAACCGCGTTGTGTTAACGCTTCCGCTTTCGGTCTACGAGGGTACGTAGACAACACTCTCCCCTCTCGTTGCTATGCATCACCATGATCTTGCGTGTGCGTAGGAAATTTTTTTAAATTACTACGTTCCCCAACACTTTGTTCTTATACATGGATCCCATCTCAGATTTCATGGACTCAAGCCATTTCGCAGAATCTGGGCTCATCATCGCTTCCTCATAGTTCGTAGGTTCGTCATGGTCTAGTAACATGACTTCCAGAAAGGATTATCGTACCACTTTGGTGCGGAATGTACTCTGGTTGACCTACGAGGTTCGGTAGTAACTTGATCTGAAGTTTCATGATCATCATCATTAGCTTCCTCACCAATTGATGTAGGCATCACGGGAACGGTTTTCTGTGATGAACTACTTTCCAATTCAAGAGAAGGTACAATTACCTCATCAAGTTCTACTTTCCTCCCACACACTTCTTTCGAGAGAAACTCCTTCTCTAGAAAGGATCCACTCTTAGCAATAAAGATCTTGCCTTCGGATCTGCGATAGAAGGTGTACCCAACAGTTTCTTTTGGGTATCCTATGAAGACGCACTTCTTTGATTTGAGTTTGAGCTGATCAGGCTAAAACTTTTCACATAAGCATCGCAACCCCAAACTTTAAGAAACGACAGCTTAGGTTTCTTGCTAAACCATAGTTGAGACGGTGTCGTCTCAACGGATTTTTAGACGGTGCCCTATTTAACGTGAATGTAGCTGTCTCTAATGCATAAGCTCAAAACGATAGTGGTAAATAGGTAAGAGACATCATAGATCGCACCATATCAAATAAAGTACGGTTACGACGTTCGAACACACCATTACGCTGTGATGTTCCAGGTGGCGTGAGTTGTGAAACTATTCCACATTGTTTCAAATGAAGGCCAAACTCGTAACTCAAATATTCGCCTCCGCGATCAGATCATAGAAACTTTATTTTCTTGTTACGATGATTCTCAACTTCACTCTAAAATTCTTTGAACTTTTCAAATGTTTCAAACTTGTATATCATTAAGTAGATATACCCATATCTTCTCAAATCATCTGTGAAGGTCAGAAAATAACGGTACCCGCCGCGAGCCTCAACACTCATCGGATCGCATACATCAGTATGTATTATTTCCAATAAGTCAGTGGCTCGCTCCATTGTTCCGGAGAACGGAGTCTTAGTCATCATGCCCATGAGGCATGGTTCGCAAGCATCAAATGATTCATAATCATGTGATTCCAAAAGTCCATCTGCATGGAGTTTCTTCATGCGCTTTACACCAATATGACCTAAACGGCAGTGCCACTAGTATGTTGCACTATCATTATCAACTTTGCATCTTTTGGCATCAATATCATGAATATGTGTATCACTACGATCGAGGTTCAATAAACCATTCACCTTGGGTGTATGACCACAAAAGGTTTTATTCATGTAAACAGAATAACAATTATTCTTTGACTTAAATGAATAACCGTATTGCAATAAACATGATCCAATCATATTATGCTCAACGCAAACACCAAATAACATTTATTTTAGGTTCAACACTAATCCCGAAGGTAAAAGGAGTGTGTGATGGTGATCTTATCAACCTTGGAATTACTTCCAACACACATCGTCACCTCGTCCTTAACTAGTCTCTGTTTATCTTGCAACTCCTATTTCAAGTTACTACTTTTAGCAACTGAACCAGTATCAAATACTGAGGGGTTGCTATAAACACTAGTAAAGTACACATCAATAATATGTATATCAAATATACCTTTGTTCACTTTGCCATCCTTCTTATCCGCCAAGTATTTGGGGCAGTTCCGCTTCCAGTGACCATTTCCTTTGCAGTATAAGCACTCAGTTTCAGGCTTGGGTCTAGCTTTGGGCTTCTTCATGGGAGTGGCAACTTGCTTGTCATTCTTCTTGAAGTTCCCTTTCTTTCCCTTGCCCTTTTACTTGAAACTAGTGGTCTTGTCAACCATCAACACTTGATGCTTTTCTGGATTTCTACCTTCGTCGATTTCAGCATCGCGAAGAGCTCGGGGAATCGTTTTCGTCATCCCTTGCATATATAGTTCATCACGAAGTTCCAGTAACTTGGTGATAGTGATTAGAGAACTCTGTCAATCACTATCTTATCTGGAAGATTAACTCCCACTTGATTCAAGCGATTGTAGTACTCAAACATTCTGAGCACATGCTCACTGGTTGAGCTATTCTCCTCCATCTTGTAGGCAAAAATACTTGTCAGAGGTCTCATACCTCTCGACTCGGGCATGAGTCTGCAATACCAATTTCAACTCTTGGAACATCTCATATGCTCCATGGCGTTTCAAAACATTTTTGAAGTCCCGGTTCTAAGCCGTAAAGCATGGTGCACTAAACTATCAAGTAGTCATCATACGGAGCTTGTCAAACGTTCATAACGTCTACATTTGCTCCTGCAATAGTTCTGTCACCTAGCGGTGCATCAAGGACATAATTCTTCTGTGCAGCAATGAGGATAACCCTTAGATCACGGACCTAGTCCACATCATTGCTACTATCAACTTTCAACTTAGTTTTCTCTAGGAACATGTCATAAATAAAACGGGGAAGCTATACGCGAGCAATTGATCTACAACATATATATGCAAATACTATTAGGACTAAGTTCATGATAAATTTAAGTTCAATTAATCATATTACTTAAGAACTCCCACTTAGATAGACATCCCTCTAGTCATCTAAATGATCACGTGATCTATATCAACTAAACCATGTCCGATCATCACGTGAGATGGAGTAGCTTTCAATGGTGAACATCACTATGTTGATCATATCTACTATATGATTCACATTCGACCTTTCGGCCTCAGTGTTCCGAGGCCATATCTGCATATGCTAGGCCCGTCAAGTTTAACCCGAGTATTATGCATGTGCAAAACTGGCTTGCACCCGTTGTATGTGAACATAGAGCTTATCACACCCCGATCATCACTCAGTGTCTTAGCACGAAGAACTGTCACAACGGTGCATACTCAGGGAGAACACTTATACCTTGAAATTTTAGTAAGGGATCATCTCATAATGCTACCGTCGTACTAAGCAAAATAAGATGCATAAAAGACAAACATCACATGCAATCAAAAAATGTGACATGATAAGGCATCTTGTGCCTTTGATCTCTATCTCCAAAGTACCGTCATGATCTCCATCGTCACCGGCATGACACCATGATCTCCATCATCTTGATCTCTATCAACGTGTCGTCACATGGTCGTCTCGACAACTATTGCTTTTTCAACTATTGCTATCGCATAGCGATAAAGTAAAGCAATTATATGGCGCTTGCATCTTATGCAATAAAGAGACAACCATAAGGCTCCTGCCAGTTGCCGATAATTGTTACAAAACATGATCATCTCATACAACAAATTATATCTCATCACGTCTTGACCATATCACATCACAACATGCCATGCAAAAACAAGTTAGACGTCCTCTACTTTGTTGTTGCAATTTTTACGTGGCTGCTACGGGCTTCTAGCAAGAACCGTTCTTACCTACGCATCAAAACCACAACGATTTTTCGTCAAGTGTGTTGTTTTAACCTTCAACAAGGACTGGGCGTAGTCAAACTCGATTCAACTAAAGTTGGAGAAATAGACACCCGCTAGCCACCTGTGCGCGAAGCACGTCGGTAGAACCAGTCTCATGAACGTGGTCATGTAATGTCGGTCCGGGCCACTTCATCCAACAATACCGCTGAATCAAAGTAAGACGTTGCTGGTAAGCAGTATGACTATTATCACGCACAACTCATTGTGTTCTACTCGTGCATATAACATCTACGCATAGACCTGGCTCGGATGCCACTGTTGGGGAACGTAGTATTTCAAAAAAAATTGCCTACGATCACGCAAGATCTATCTAGGAGAAGCATAGCAACGAGCGGGAAGAGTGTGTCCACGTACCCTCGTAGATCAAAGCGGAAGCGTTTAGTAACGCGGTTGATGTAGTCGAACGTCTTCGTGATCCAACCGATCCAAGTACCGAACGCATGGCACCTCCGCGATCTGCACACGTTCAGCTCGGTGACGTCCCTCGAACTCTTGATCTAGTTGAGGCCGAGGGAGAGTTTCATCAGCACGACGGCGTGGTGACGGTGATGATGAAGTTACCGGCGCAGGGCTTCGCCTAAGCACTACGACGATTTGACCGAGGTGTGTTTCTGTGGAGGGGGGCACCGCACACGGCTAAAAGATCAACTTGTGTGTTCTAGGGTGCCCCTCCCCACGTATATAAAGGAGGGAGAGGGAGAGGCAGCCGACCCTAGGGAGGCGCGCCAAGGTGTGGAGTCCTACTAGGACTCCCTAGTCCTAGTAGGATTCCACCTCCCACACGGAGTAGGAAAGGGGGAGGGAAGAAGGACAAGGAAAGGGGGGCCGGCCCCCTTCTCCTAGTCCTAATCGACCTCCTGCCCAAGGGGGCGCACCAGCCCCTTGTGGGCTGGTGTGCTTCCCTCTTATGGCCCATAAGGCCCATAACTTCTCCCGGGGGGGTCCGGTAACCTCCCGGTACTCTGGAAAAATGCCTGAATCACTCGGAACCATTCCGATGTCCAAATGCAACCTTCCAATATATGAATCTTTACCTCTCGACCATTTAGAGACTCCTCGTCATGTTCGTGATCTCATTCGGGACTCTGAACAAACTTCTATTCATCAAAACACAAAACTCATAATACAAATCATCATCGAACGTTAAGCGTGCGGACCCTACGGGTTCGAGAACTATGTAGACATGACCAAGACACATCTCCGGTCAATAACCAATAGCGGAACCTGGATGCTCATATTGGCTCCTACATGTTCTACGAAGATCTTTATCGGTCAAACTGCATAACAACATACGTTGTTCCCTTTGTCATCGGTATGTTACTTGCCCAAGATTCGATCGTCGGTATCATCATACCTAGTTCAATCTCGTTACCGGCAAGTCACTTTACTCGTTCCGTAATGCATCATCCCGTAACAAACTCATTAGTCACATTCCTTGCAAGGCTTATAGTGATGATCATTACCGAGAGGGGCCAGAGATACCTCTCCAAAACACGGAATGACAAATCCTAATCTCGATCTATGCCAACTCAAAAAACACCATGGAAGACACCTGTAGAGCATCTTTATAATCACCCAATTATGTTGTGACATTTGATAGCACACAAGGTGTTCCTCCGGTATCCGGGAGTTGCATAATCTCATAGTCAGAGGAAAATGTATAAGTCATGATGAAAGCAATAGCAATAAAACTAATCGATCATAATGCTAAGCTAACGGATGGGTCTTGTCCATCACATCATTCTCTAATGATGTGATCCCGTTCATCAAATGACAACACATTTCTATGGTCAGGAAACTTAACCATCTTTGATAAACGAGCTAGTCAAGTAGAGGCATACTACGGACACCCTGTTTTGTCTATGTATTCACACATGTACTAAGTTTCCGGTTAATACAATTCTAGCCTGAATAATAAACATTTATCATGATATAAGGAAATATAAATAACAACTTTATTATTGCCTCTAGGGCATATTTCCTTCAAAGGGTCTATCTTTTACTTCATGTATTTACTTTTATGAAAGAGTCAAAGTGTTTTCCTCTATTCCTTTTTATTTTTCTCTTTGGCAAGCATCATGTGGTGAGGAAAGATCTAGGCACATATATCCAGTTGGATATGAGTGAGTATGAGTTATTATTGTTGACATCACCCTTGAGGTGAATGAGTTAGGAGGCGAAATTATAAGCCCCTATCTTTCTATGTGTCCGGTTGAAACTTTTTGCTCATGTGTACGCGGTGAGTGTTAGCAATCATAGAAGACTAAATGATGGTTGAGTATGTGGACTTGCCAAAAGGCTCCGATACGAGACCCTTCCTGAAAAGATGATGAATTATAGTTGCGAAGTTGACTGACAACACTTCATTGGTTTTCAATAGAGTTTATGATTTCTACTTCAATGTTGTGATGAATTGTTACTTGTTCATGAGAAGTTATATGATAAAGTTTTATGTTAAATTTTGTTGTTGTTATAATAATAAGAATTATGCTACTATGTCTGTATTTTGTTTTTATCGACACCTCTCTTTCTCTCTCTCCCTCTCTCTCTCTCTCTCTAAGCATGTGGACATGTTTTTCGATATCGATTTTTCGCTCGAGGACAAGCGAGTTGTAAGCTTGGCGGAGTTTAATACGTCCATTTTGCATCATGTTTTCCTACTGTTATTTACAATGTTTTTATGCGTAATAATGCTTTATGGAGTGATTCAAATGCCTTTTATCTCATAATATGCAAGGTTTACACAAAGAGGGAGAATACCGGTAGCTGGAATTCTGGACCTGAAAAAGCTATGTCAAGACACCTATTCTGCACAACTCCAAATGAGCTGAAAATTTACGGAGAATTATTTTGGAATGTATGAAAAATACTGGAGCAAATAACTACCGGAGGGGGGCCACCTCGTGACAACAAGACATCAGGGCGCGCCCTAGTGGGTTGTGGCCAGCCCAGCCCACCTCCGGTGCCCATCTTCTGGTATATAGGTCACTTTGACGTAGAAAAAATAAAGAGACGACTTTAGGGACGGAGCACCGCCGTCTTGAGGTGGAACTTGGGCAGGAGCACTTTTGCCCTCCGGCGGAGCGATTCCATCGGGGAACTTCCCTCCTGGAGGGGGAAATCGAAGCCATCGTCATCACCAACAACCCTCTCATCTTTGGGAGGCCAATCTCCATCAACATCTTCACCAGCACCATCTCCTCTCAAACCCTAGTTCACCTCTTGTGTTCAATCTTTGTACCGGAACCTCAGATTGGTTACTGTGGGTAACTAGTAGTGTTGATTACATCATGTAGTTGATTACTACTAGCAAATATGCCCGTGCGTTGCAACGGGAGAAAGAATATCCTGGCACGACAACACCCTTCTAGTAAAAGAATACATCATGCAAGGCTCGAGGATAGGGCTACAGAAATAGGGTAGGCATAAATGAAAATTTTGAACATATATGAGAATGAGTTAAGTACTTTTAAAAGGCCATTCAGAAAATAATAAATTTGAAGATCCAATTTCCTAAGAATGTTGTTGTCATTTTTAGTCTAAAGTTGCTTCTAAGCTACCTGTTCTAACTCCTAAACAAATTTACACGAAAAATTGACATTGGAATGACATACCAATGACCGTGGCAAGGTGATGCCGAAATTGCCAACATCTGGTTCACGTCCACAGGTGGCACGGATCATGTGACACAACCAATAACAACAATAGGAAAAGGAACAATGTCTAGGAGATTGGAGACATCTAGATGAACATATGGGTACTAAAAAACATCACCGAGCGCGATGTAGGATTGTACTAGTCGATGTAGATTAAATGACAAAAATTTCCTTCAAGATGCACTCTTCGAGATTTTCTTCATTTGAATAGATTTTCCTTGCCGATGCAATCCTGGTGGCGTGTGGATTCGGCCGAGGGAGCTCTGATGTGTTGCTGATAATAACAGCGGCTAGATGCTCCGAGATGACGACGGTGGCATCATGTTCCTGTGGCGGCTGAGAGCAATGGCTATATGCCTGAGAAAGAAGTATAGGAGGAGTACGGGGAAAGGCGTGGTTACCGTTGTATTGTATTTTAGGTGGAGGGTAGGGAGGCCTATTCGTGTTCATGTATTACATGACAAAAGATTGTAGCCCCATAATGTTTACCGATGGAACTTTGCAACGTACCAGCAAGCATCCAGCAAATGATCGATTAATCAGACGTAGAGGCCCTAGTGCAACACTGCACTCGGACAACCGTTGAGCCGCTTGGGCGAGTCTTCGCCAATGGTCACGTCCGTTCCTATTCGGTGCGTAGGTCGATGTCTAGCAACCTAGCTGTAACACCCTGAGAATCATGCTACAGTAACTCCCTGTGATTAAGCTAATCATGTTGCTAAACAGGGCTTGATCACATTTGAATCACATTCCTTTTCAAACTCCTAGTTCAAACTTCAATTAAATTTAAAAGTGGAAAATAAAGGTTTTCAAAAATTTAAACAAAAATGTTCGGGCCATGCCAGAAATTGCACTGATAATTATTGTGGAGAAAACACATTTTTATAAAATGCCTAAATACTTTTAAATGAAATAAAACAGAAAAGAAAATAAACAAATAATAAGAAAACAGAAAACAGAACAGACAAAAAAAAGAAGGAGAAGGCCCCCCCCCCACTGCGCCCCTGGCCCAACTGGGCCGACTCCCGGCCCAGCCCACCTCTCCCCCTCGCCCCCTTCCCTGTTCCCCCGACCGGGGTCGGAACAGGGGTCGTCCCCGCCGCACCCCCTCACCGGCGACGGGGAGGATAAGGGCGCCAGCACCCCCCGCCTCCTCGGGCCTCTCTCCCACTCACCCCCGCTCACCTCTCGGCCTCTGTGCCTCCCCCGTCAGATCCACCTCCCTCTCCCCTTCGATCCCCACTGCCCGAGCGTGCTCGCCGCCGTTCATCGTCGTTCCCGCGGCCACCGTGCCCCGATTGCCCCGACGACGTGCCCGAACGGCTCCCCGCCGTCGACTACGTCGACTACGCCATCGGGAACGAGCCGAGCGCCTCTACTCCGACCGGAACGAGCTCGTCTTCAACCTTCGGATCGCCGGCGTTCGTCGCCGATTCCGGCTACCCCGCGCCCTCCCCGAACTCACTGCCACTCCCTACGGCTCCGCTGTGAGCTCCCGCTTCTCCTCCCCCTCTCCGTTAGCTCGCCCACATTCCGTAGCCGCTGTTTCCATCACCGCCCGAAGCCCACTCCGCAACGGAGCTCGTCACCGTCGTCCTCGTCGATGTCGTGCTCACCCGAGTTCGCCATCGTGCTCTAGGCCTCGCAAGGACCCCGTAGAGCCTCCCCAGTAGTCCTGCCGTGCCCTCTAGCCGCAGTTCGCGCGAGGGCCGAAGTCCGGCGTCCGCCTCGCCGCTCGCCGTCGACGTTCCCGACCACCGCAGCCTCTGCCACCACCCCAGATCGCCTCGCCGTCGTCTTCTCGTTCGAACGAGTCCAGCCGCGCCCGATTTGAGCCACCGTAGCGCAAATCCGACGGCCTCCCGCGCGTGCCGCCGTGCGTTTTGGTCGCCGGCGTTGCTCCGACCGCCGTGCTGACCTGGCGCCAACGTGGCCCTATGGGGGGCCACCCCAGTGAGGCTGCCAGGGGGCCCCGGCGCCCCAGTTGACCACGTTGACTCTGGTCAACGCAGTTACTGTGCACTGACAGGTGGGCCCCGTCTGTTAATTAGACTAATTAAACATTTTTATAAATAAAATTAATTTGTTAGACTAATCACTCACTGACATATGGGGCCCACCCCTTTAATTAGACTGTTAGTTTAGTTTAAATTAATATTAGACTAATAGAGGCTGACATGTGGGTCCCACTGGACCCACCTGTCTGGTTTGACTGGTCAGCCGACCTGTTGACCTGCTGACGTCAGCATTGCCTCATGCTGACGTCATAATTCATTTTTGCTTAATTTAAATAATTCCAGAAATTCAAATAAACTTTGAAAATTCATATCTTTTAAACCGTAACTCGGATGAAAATGTTTTCTATATGAAAGTTGCTCAGAACGACGAGACGAATCCAAACACGCAGTCCGTTCGTCCACCACAACCCCCTAACCTATCGAACTAGCAACTTTCCCCCTCTGGTCCGTCTGTCCGAAAACGCGAAACATCGGGAATACCTCCCGGATGTTCCCCCCTTCACCGGTACCACCTACTGTCGCGTTAGGACACACCTAGCACCGCTCATTGTCATGTCACGCATTGCCATGCTTATGTTTGCATTGTATTTACTGTTTCTTCCCCCTCTTCTCTCCGGTAGACTACGAGACCGACAATGCTGCTGCCCAGTTCGACTACGGAGTCGACGACCCCTCCTACTTGCCAGAGCAACCAGGCAAGCCCCCCCCCCCTTGATCACCAGATATCGCCTATATTTCTCTATACTGCTTGCATTAGAGTAGTGTAGCATGTTACTGCTTTCCGATATCCTATTCTGATGCATAGCCTATCCTTGCTACTATTGTTGTTACCTTTACCTGCAATCCTACATGCTTAGTCTAGGATGCTAGTTTTCCATCAGTGGCCCTACATTCTTGTCCGTCTGCTGTGCTATACTATCGGGCCGTGATCACCTGGGCGGTGATCACGGGTATATACTTATATACTATATACATGACACATGTGATGATTTAAGTCGGGTCGGCTCGTAGGAGTACCCGCGAGTGGATCTTTGTGGCGGAGCGACAGGGCAGGTTGAGACCGCCTAGGTGAGAGGTGGGCCTGGCCCTGGTCGGCGTTCGCGGTTACTTAACACGCCTAACGAGATCTTGGTATTTGATCTGAGTCTGGCCATTTGGTCTATACGCACTAACCATCTACGTGGGAGTAGTTATGGGTATCCCGACGTCGTGGTATCAACCGAAGCTCTTTTGACGTCAGCGACTGAGTGGCGCGCGCCGCATTGGACCGTAAGCTCGCGCTTGTATTAAGGGGGCTAGGTCTGCTTCCGGCCGCGTACGCAACGTGCAGGTGTGCATAGGGCGATGGGCCCAGACCCCTGCGCACATAGGTTTAGACCGGCGTGCTGACCTCTCTGTTGAGCCTAGGTGGGGCTGCGACGTGTTGATCTTACGAGGCCGGGCATGACCCAGAAAAGTGTGTCCGGCCAATTGGGATCGAGCGTGTTGGGTTATGTGGTGCACCCCTGCAGGGAAGTTTATCTATTCGAATAGCCGTGTCCCTCGGTAAAAGGACGGCCCGGAGTTGTACCTTGAGCTTATGACAACTAGAACTGGATACTGAATAAAATACACCCTTCCAAGTGCCAGATACAACCCGGTGATCGCTCTCTAACAGGGCGACGAGGAGGGGATCGCCGGGTAGGATTATGCTATGCGATGCTACTTGGAGGACTTCAATCTACTCTCTTCTACATGCTGCAAGATGGAGATGTCCAGAAGCGTAGTCTTCGACAGGACTAGCTATCCCCCTCTTATTCTGGCATTCTGCAGTTCAGTCCACTGATATGCCCCTTTACACATATACCCATGCATATGTAGTGTAGCTCCTTGCTTGCGAGTACTTTGGATGAGTACTCACGGTTGCTTCTCTCCCTCTTTTCCCCCTTTTCTTTTCTATCTGGTTGTCACAACCAGATGCTGGAGTCCAGGAGCCAGACGCCACCGCCGACGACGACACCTACGACACTGGAGGTGCCTACTACTACGTGCAGCCCGCTGACGACGACCAGGAATAGTTAGGAGGTCCCAGGCAGGAGGCCTTGCCTTTTCGATCGTTGCTACTTTTGTGCTAGCCTTCTTAAGGCAAACTTGTTTAACTTATGTCTGTCCTCAGATATTGTTGCTTCCGCTGACTCGTCTGTGATCGAGCACTTGTATTCGAGCCCTCGAGGCCCCTGGCTTGTATTATGATGCTTGTATGACTTATTTATGTTTTAGAGTTGTGTTGTGATATCTTCCCGTGAGTCCCTAATCTTGATCGTACACATTTGCGTGCATGATTAGTGTACGGTCAAATCGGGGGCGTCACACTAGCTAGTGTGTGCCCTCTTGCGCGCCTGTCAACAGTATAGGCCGACCCAGTCTAGTTTCTTCACACCCCGTTTGGGAAGGTTCTAGAATGCTTCCATGAACTGGTTTTCTTCTTATTTTTCTTGTTATTTCTTCTGATATTCCATTCTTTCTATATTTTTTGTTTTACCCTTTCCCCCTTTTTTATTTTCACATTTTGCTCCATTTACGTCTTTTTCAACTTCATTATTTATTTATTTTTAGTTTTTTCTTTTAAATTTTTGCGAACATCATTTTCCAATTCAAGAAAAAATTTCAGATCCTGAACATTATTTTAAAAATCCTGAACATATTTTGAATTCATGAATATTTTTTATGAAACCATGAACATTTTCAAATTCGCGAACATTTTTCCAATTATTGCGAACATTGTTTTTGAAACTTCTGAACATTGTTATGAATCGCCAAAAAAAATAGTCAATGAAGATTTTTCGAATGGATGCAATTTTTATAAAACATGTGAAAATATTATTTAAATCGGCGAACATTCTTAGAGTAGCTGAACAATTTTTGAAACGATTTTTTTTTTAAATTCATGAATATCTTTGTTTGATGATTTTTCTGAAATGCATGAACCTTTTTTAATTCACAATCATTATTGCGAAGACAATATCAATATGTCAACAATTGTGTCGTAGATAAGTTGGTTGTTGTGGTGAGTCTTATACCAGTAGACCAAGGTTCGAGTTCTTGCCACAGCATAATTTTTTTTGTCGGCCTTGAACGGACTAAACGTACGAAAAACAATAGTTGGACGAAAAAAGTGGAGAAACAATCGGTCCTTTAATATTAGGTAGAGATATGGTTTATTTGGTGGAAGATTATATGTTCAGATCCATTATGCTATTTAATACCCCTCTGATCTTGAGCATGATTATCATTTGTGAGTAGTTGCTTTTGTTCTTGAGGTCACGGGAGAAGTCGTGTTGCAAGTAATCATGTGAACTTGATATGTGTTCGATATTTTGATGAATGGTGTCATGTGAACGTCGACTACATGGCACTTCACCATCTTTGGGCCTAAGGGAATGCATTGTGGAGTAGTTATTAGATGATGAGTTGCTAGAGTGATAGAAGCTTAAACCCTAGTTTATGCGCTACTTCGTAAGGGACCGATTTGGATCCAAATGTTTAATGCTATGGTTAGATTTTATCTTAATAATTTTCTCTAGTTGCGGATGCTTGCGAGGGGGTCAATCATAAGTGGGAGGTTTGCTCAAGTAAGAACAGCTCCCAATCACCGGTCCACCCACATATCAAATTATCAAAGTAGCGAACGCAAAATCAAACCAACATGATAAAAGTGACTAGATGAAATTCCCATGTGCCCTCAAGAACGCTTTGCTTATTATAAGAGACCGTTTTGGCCTGTCATTTGCCACAAAAGGATTGGGCTACCTTGCTGCACTTTATTTACTGTTATCGTTTCTTCCTTGTTACAAATTATCTTGCTATCAAACTACCTGTTACCGACTATTTTAGTGCTTGCAGAAATTACCTTACTGAAAACCACTTGTCATTTTCTTTTGCTCCTCATTGGGTTCGACACTCTTACTTATCGAAAGGACTATGATTGATCCCCTATACTTGTGGGTCGTTAGGGTGTGGGTAACATCTTTCCCATCACCGGTATGTCGACCAAGGGGACAGGTATAACATACAAATGACAGATGTTCGAACCACCCGTTAGTGGTTGATTCCTCTAAAAATGCATCATGTTTTCTCGGATTTTTCCCTTGCACACATTTGGCATATGCGTGTTCTTGTTCTCCTTTGGTCATATTATTTCCAAAATCATAGAAACATTGGTTGTTAAATATGATTGCAAGTTTTTAGGTAATTTATGGAAACCAACACCACAATAGCATGAAGGTAGTGAAGTTTAAGAATTTTATTTCAAAGATGGAGTTAAGGACCTATCCAAACTCCTAACCAGGCACTAGTTCAATTGCACTTGACCATATTACCCAATCTCACCTTCATCGCTTCAACCACAACCAAATTTGTGAAGGAAGGTAAATCATTCGACGAACACAACCACCACAAAACTTGGAGAGAAGAGAGATGAGATCTAGAGGGAGTTGCTTCACTTAGATCTATCCTGGGTCCCTCAATATATGTGGATCCACCATCCAATAATCATAGAACTACACCATGATAGAGGGAGAAAGAGAGATCCACATTTGTGAGATAGAGGTTTGAGTTCTGCATTCCATCAATACTAGGGAAAACCTTATACACAGAACTTTAGCAGTAGCACATGTTAAAAAAGCACGCTAGTGCTAAGTAGCAGTAGCGCGTTGGCGTAAACCGCGCTACAGATACGATTGTAGCAGTAGCGCGCCTGAAGATAAAAGCGCTACTACTAAAATTCCCACTGCTAAGCCGATAGGCTACACATAGTAGTAGCGATCTACTGCGAACAGCACTACTGCTAGTTGGTTTGTAGCAGCGCGTTTACGAAGAAAGGCGCTACTGCTAAAGGAAATAAAATTAAATGGAAAGCAAATAGAAAAGTAAATGAAAATGAAAGAAATAGAAAAAGGAGAAAGGAAAAGAATAAAATGTAAATAAAAATAAATGAAAAAGGGGGGAAAAGAGAAAGGAATAGCAGTAGCGCATATAAGGAAACGCGTTATAGCTATTTTAGTAGTAGCGCACTTCCTGGAATGCGCTACTGCTACTTTTGATTTAACCACGCGGTTTGTTCCTCCCCGGCCACTTCCCCCAAATCCAAACTCCTCCTGCCGTCAGCCCATCGGCCGCTGCGCGCTCTCCCGTCGCTCTCCGCACACCCTCGACGCCGCCCCCGACCCCGGATTCGACGCCGCCCCCGACCCCGACCTCGACGTCGCCCTCCGACGCGCGCCCGAGCCCCGACCCCGACCTCGATGCCGCCTGCCCCTCCCTCGCCGCAGGCACCCGAGGTGAGCACGCCTGCTCCTCCCCCTCCCCTACCTCTGCCTAGGGTTCTTCAAATTTTAGTTGCATCAAATTAGTTAGGGTTCATCTATGGGTGGAAACGAATCAGATGCGGATGTTATCGGATACGGATGCGGCTCGGATGTTTTCTTAGATGATGAATAAACACTATTGTAATGCATAATAAAACGAGTAAAATTTGACCACTTATTTCACTTTTAAGTTGGATAATTGGAATATTCGCTACCACTTTCCACCCCTAGGTTCATCAAATTAGATGGTAATTAGGGCAGTAGTTCCTAGGTACTAATTAGTTAGTAAGAACTAGGTACTAATTAGGTACTAGTTTGTTTTTATTTATAATAAGTTTATTTTTAGTAAGAACTAGTTGAATTAATAGAACTAGTTGAACATGTCACATTTGTAGTTATTTTTTTTAGTTAAAGCAATTATTTCCGCATCGACGCCGACGATGCCTATCCCGCATCCTCGTCGTCGTTGACTCGGCGGAGGACACCTGCTTGACTAGATGGGCCATGTCCGAGACTGGGCTCCGCCGGGCTGGTACTGGGAGGCGCTACCTACCGGGGGCGCAGCTTGGTGAGGAGTCAGCCCATCGTTGACCCGAACCTTCTTTGGTGGCGTTCGTGTGGGCCAGTGACGGTCCAGAGACTCGAGGACCCCGCGGAGGTGGTACGTCACCGTGTCAGGGAGGAGGACGCGCACGTCCGTCGCTACTTGTTTGCGTTGGAGCACAGGTTCTCCAATACCTGGCAGGTTCTCCAGGGATCTCACTGGAGCTATGATCTTGTGATGGTTCCTTCTCTTTGGGTGTACACCGCACGCGCCAATACCCGTCGTGCGCTAGGGTTTTAGTTGTATTAGTGATGTTATATGTATGATACTATTCGGGATGTATTAGTGATAATATTCGACGATGTACGGACGCATGAGATGATTTACTTTTGCTTATTGAATGCTCACTAATTTGAATACTTATTTATTTTACGATTTGATTTTGCTAATGCTCATGTCAATATGAGTCCTATAAGATATTTTGAAATGTATATCTTGTGTTGCTCAAATAGGATATGTGCTTGCCCAAGTGGCCGGTCATGTTTGCAGGTTATACCTCCGAGTGGCCTATGTTTTGCCGGACTGTTGATTCATTTCCGTTCCGGCAAATTTCAGGCGCTCGATATGTCCTATTTTAGCAAAGGTCATGCTGGATTTTTCCATGAATTTTTGCATGACTTGTGCCAGAATATGTAGGAAATATCGAGTGCCCCGGATTTGTGTGTTGAGTATCCTGATAGTTGCCTTTGATCGATTTTCAATTAATGTTTCAACTATGAACATAGGAAATGTTTGACGACGAAAAAGGATTTCGGTATTTGCAAATATTGCGAAGACGGGCGCGGCCTGTGCGACAGAATCTTCCTAGATGATGATAGGCGCTTCAGCATCAAGCTGCACGAGAACTTCGAAGTGGATACAATAAGTCACAACAACAAGTCTTTTTTCGTAATTAAGCATGACATCTGCTTCATTTGCTTCAACTTATAATTTAAATCTTTTACTATTCTACTAGCGTATCCCCTGCCATGCAAGAGTTTTTGTCTTGGATAAGATAGGTTTCAGTCCTATGAAAACTACTATGGAGGTAAATAGAGTTTACTTGAAGACCGAGCATGGTTATACTTTCCACGCAAAATTATACAACGCAGACACCTACACCTATTTTGAATGCAAAACTTGGCAAGCACTATGCAAGGCTTATGCATTTGATCCTGATATGTTTATCACCTTTGATATTCGTCCCAAAGATGATATTGAAGGTAATGGAGACATCTGGGTCGATGTGCAGACGCCTCCAGTTATACCATTATGTGAGTTTCTCAACCATATTTATGTCTTCGATATTGTTTATTCAAAATAGTTGATAACTAATTTCTATTGACAGCTTATTTCCATTCAAGCAAACATGTCTGGCGCTTGGTAGACATGACCGTCCACTGTCCCGGGGCTGAACTAAACTGCGAGGAGATAGGTCATTATGTTTCATGGCTTGAGGATCTTCATGCTGTCAAGACAAATTATTTTCCTGGACTTAAAAATCTTAGTACTCAAAACGTGCGACCAATAGTGTTCGTACTGAACTACGGTAACATCTATTTAGGAAAGATGGTAAGATTTTTACTATTTTTCCTCAGTGCATCTTTTGCATACATTATTTTTTAAGCTAAACTTCATTGCTAAGTATGTTACTATACGATGTTCTTCAACAGGGACTCCCAATGAATGTTGTGCCTCATTGGATCGAGATCAAAGGTCGCATGAGAATTATTAGCTTACGACCAAGATATACTACAATGCACTTTAGTGCATTCATGATTTCTAATAGCGAGGAATGCTTAATAGTGAAAAACTGGAGCAAAATTGTGAACGATCGCATAGAAGTACTAGGGGGCGGCAATCAGAAGCGCAGCCCACGATTAGGAGACAGGTTCATCTGCATGCTCCAACTTGATGAAGCAGGAGTGCTACACATGTTTTATGTTATTTTACCTGAGAGAGAGCAGCAGGAGTGATTAGCTAGCTAGAAATGAGTTATGATGATTAAATAGCTAGTGTTGGTGGTAATGACTATGATGATTATTATTAGCTAGTGTTGGTGGTGATTAGATAGCTACCGCAGCTAGTGCTGGCGCTGATTAGCTAGCTAGAATGAGTTTGAAGATGATGATGTGTGCTACACTATGACTATGATGATTAAATAGCTACTGTTGATGGTAATGACTATGATGATGATTAAATAGCTTGTGTTGGCGGATTAGATTCAAGTGGAGGCAACATGTGGTGCACATCGAAAGTACTACTAGTCCAAACTAGATCAAGTTTGGATTAGTACTATACTTTTGACATGCACCACATGTTGCCTCCACTTGAACCTAATCCACCTTCATTTGACACACTGTTATGGACATATTGATATAACATCCTCATAATTGGTATTGTACCAAAATTTGTATAACGGCGTATAAATACACCAAAAATTAAAAAATAAGAAAAAGAATACTAGTAGCGATGTAGAGTAAACACGCTACTACTAGCTATATTAGCAGTAGCGCGGTAGTGAACAAACGCCACGGCTATATGTCTTAGCAGTAGCGCTTGTCGCACGCGCTACTGCTAAGGAATAGTTGTAGCGCCTTACTAGTAGCGCGGTGTCCCGCGCTACTAGTGAGCATTAAACCCGCGCTACTACTAGTGTTTTCCCTAGTAGTGCATGCTCTGTCCCCTATATCAAGAATCGGTCAATCATCCATTCGGTAGTGACTATTTATGGTATAATAGAGATGAATTCCTTTTCTTGATCATTGTCATTGACTATGATCCCTCTCTAGTGAGCACATAGTCCCCCTCGGGAGTGGGATATGTAGGGCATTAATAAAATGTGATTTTTCATAATGCTTATTTGACATTTATGTGATTAATTTGAAATTAAGTTGTGCAGTTTACCTATGGCGTATGAATTGCTTGTTGTCTAATTTAAAGGCAAAGGTGATATGATCTAAATGCTAACATGGCTAAGCACATATTGCCAAGCAATTACACTACCTTCATGTATTAGGTATTGGTATCAAAGAGAGTCAAAGGTGACAGGAGCAAAATGCAAAGCAACATCGCTTAAGGCGTTGGTCCAGTCTCTTTATCTTAATTACCCTATTTATACTAATGTGGAGGAGTACAATAGTGTTTCAAAACCGAGTAGGGGGATGATGACCTACAAGTCTAGGGGATTGCAATTGTCTTTGATAGGAAGTAATAACCTAATTTATTGATTCGACACAAGAGCTCATCTTCTCAAAATATCATAGGCTTGTATTCCATATATAGGTAGAAATGGTTCATACAAAATTGCCTCTCGTCTACAATCCAACCCCACTTGCTTCAATATCCATAAAGAGAACTAAGCATTATTAAGGTGACCTTGTGGGTAAACCAAAACAATGCAATGTATGTATATGTGTGTATATATATGTATGTATGTATGTATATATATATATATATATATATATATATATATATATATATATATATATATATATATATATATATATATACTAGCATATATGCCCGTGCGTTGCAACGGGAGAGAAAATTATCGTGTCCTTCAAAACATTCACCAGCGCGACACACCAGCCTCTGGACAATGCCACCCAAGGATGGTAGTGGGGCAAATGAGGTGGGCTTCTTCCCGATGGCGCCCAAGGCAAAAGTGCATCGGTGCGGGAGTCGGCTAGTTGGTGCAGATGCCATGTCGTGTGCATGCGCGCACCTTGTACACATCCACACCCGCCTATCTAATGCTACCGCCTTGGACATGACTCCTGGACAATTTCATATGTCTAGGTTATCAATGAGAACTTTCATTGAAAAATGAAAATTGTCACGATAATTAGCGCATCTATCTGTATTTGGACATCTAGCGGGAGGTACATGGTTAACATTATTTTAATATAGGTTTTACTGTCTATGTTTTTTCTTACACATTATACATTTGTTTGTATATATTAAGAACATTTCTTTATACATGTTTAACATTTTTTAAATAAATAATTGCATTTTTTTGAAATAAATGTTTGATGTCTACTTTTTTTCAACACATGTCTACATTTCGTAATACACATTGTACATACTTTTATATATGTTTAACATTTTTATAATATATGATTAACATCTTTTCATATATATGTTTTGATGTCTAGTTTACTCTACATATTGTACATCTTTTGCGTACATATGAAATATTGATTACACAGGTTATTTTTTTTTAAATACATGGTTGAAATTTCGTGAAATATATATTTTGATGTCCCTTTTTTTCATACATATTGTAAAATTTTCATATACATGTGAAACATATTTATGTATGTTTAACATTATTTTAATTGATGATTAACATTTTCTTCAAATACATGTTTTGATCACTATTTTTTCATACACACTGTACATTTTTCTTATACATCAAAAATATTTTTTTATACATGTTTAACATTTTTTAAATACATGATTTAATTATTCTTAAAGTGTGATGAATACTTTACAAACCTAAATAGGAAAAAGAAAATTGAAAAAAAACATAAGAGAAAAAATAGAAACAGAAAGTACAAACAAAAAAATATAAATATGTGAGACGTCATACTTTCGAATGGGCCGGCCCACAAAACTGCTGCCTGCAGCGAGGCGAGCTTCCGCGGACCTCAATAATAAATGAACTTGTGCATCTCCACTAAAGACAGTAGCTTGGCATGATGGTATTGCTCGTTTGACTCTATGACGAAAAAAATTGAAGAAATGCTCCTCCTTTTAATATTAGATAAAGATAAAGATATATATAGAAAGTCTATTTAAAACCCAGGATGAAGAATAAGTTATTTTCCACCCCGGTCGCACGACCCAGCCAGCCGGCACGCAACTTCTGCATCGCACCCGCCCGCACCGCTCTCTCCAGCGGTCCAGCCCAGGTAATTTATTCCCTACCAATTGTTTTTTTACGGTGGGCTTTAGCAATTTAGGAGCGGACCCCACTCCCCGCAATTTCTGAAACTAGTGGGAGCGGAAGCGGCGAGCGGTTCGGAGGTGAGCGGCGGTAGGTTTCGGCGGCGATCCGACGGCAGCTGCGGGTGGATTTGGGTGTGTGCGACTCTGGGGGTGTCCCCTTTGGCTGGCTGCAGCGTCGAGGCGAGCAGCGTTTCAAGAGGCCTCGTCGGCCGGCGGCAGTGCCACGACCCGCCTCCACCCTCCGCTCCCTTCGTTGCGCCGGCGATGGCCCGGCTTGCTTTTCTATTCCCCGCCCCCGAGCTCCTTCCATATCCTGTCATCATCACACCGGCGACGGAACCCATCCTTCTTCCTTTTTTGTTGCGCACAGCAGCAGGAGGTCTCTGCGACGGTCGCGGCCCCCTTCCTACGACCAGCGAAAGCAGACCCCGCGTAAGATGCGCCGTGCGCGGTTGCAGCAGCAACATCTATTCCACGCCCCTACTTCAACCAGCTGGACGAGGCTCCATGGCCTTCGTGTCCAGCTTCTACTCTCTGGACAGGTTTATCTTTTCCTCTTTCCTTATCTCCCTCTGTTGTACTCCGTATGTGTGTGCATGCGTGCGTCTGTGTTCTTCTTATTAGTCACTACTGGTGTTCAGATTAATTGGCATGTTATGTAGGACGAGTATTGTGCAGGATGCCCCATTAGTAAAGTATACAAACCTGGAGTCAATTTACATATTATCATCTGACCATCTGAGATATTTCCTTTGTCCTTTGTATAAGTTTATTCCCAATTAGCAATCAGCTACTATACCACAGTAGCATTTATCTCATTCTGAATCTGAAACGTATTTTAGAAACCCCCCACTAGTAAGTATAATGTATAAAGACCAGAGGTCAATTTACATCTTATCTGACCATCTTAGATATTTCCTTATTAGTTAGGTTTATGATTTTGCTTTATCCTGTGTATAAGTTTATTCCCAATTAGGAATCAGGTACTGTACCACAGTTGCATTTATCTCATTCTGAATCTGGAATGTATTTTAGAAATCCCATATTAATCATTTAATTTATGACATAATTGGAGAATCATCAAACAAAATTTGTTGATTTGATGGTTGCAAACCTAGATGTTTCCATTTTTCAAATGCCATGTAATGTTTCTCATAGGCTCGGCATATACATGTTGGCCTAAATCTGCATTTGTGCTTGGCTGTCTATCTAAATCCAATTTCTTCCTTTATTTTTGTTGGTTCAATGGTGCATTACTCTCAGAACTTAGGTGTACTGTTGTTAGCTGAATTTAATCATAGAATGGTCTTCTTTCCATGTCATGCAAAAACAGCAACCTTCTCTTCTTTATATTGTTATTTAAAATATGTTATAGGTATACTGTTGTTAGCTAATGCAGTACAATTTAGTGATTACTATTTAGTTGCCTTTGAGAGCCTGCGAGTTTATAACTAAAGATACTGGAGCACCAAACTTATGAAGGCTAATTGGCTAATTAATCAAAAGGAAAGAAGAAATGAATAATATTTTCTTTGTAAAATATTGCAGCATGCATCATTATGCTTTTGTTTTTTTATCAATATATGTTCCATGGCTTTATGGCAGATTTGAAAGTGATATGCTTGCCTTTTAGGGTGTTACTATGGTAGAGAAAAGGAGAGCTGAGATCAAGGTGCCATTTTGAAGCGATGCAAACCTTGCATGTATGCGCAATTTCAGGTCACAATACTTTGATAGTGAGGTAAAGCTACCTATCGCCAACTTTTTGTGTTCAGATCTGAGAGAAATAACCAAGAGAAAGGAAGAAGGCAAGGTATGTGCCCACTAAACTCCTAAGGAGGTAGGGCTGTTGTTGGGAGCATTAGGCCACAGAAGCAATGTCCATATTTATGCTGCTTGTAGCGAGGCGAAGAAGACACGTTACAAGCCCTCAAAGCGCTCTTTCCATATTTCCATACAAAAGGATCATTGTCAAGCAAAGATGAGTTGACTCAATTTTTGGCACATTCATTCTCATGACTTCAATTGATTTGATTATCTGCGGTGGAATTGATTATGACAATAATGGCAACATGGTCAGGATACTTGCTATGCTCTGCTGCTTCTGTTGTTTCGTTGCACATCCTTGTTAGCTATATCTCTTGGTTCATTGTGAATTGTAACACTACTTTTCTCATGAGATATATTGGTCACAATAAAATTTTAAATAACTCTACACCTTATTTATAAATTCTCATCGCAGGTGCGAGTAGTCCAGAAAGGATCTATTTGAGATTGCATGGAAGTCATGCCAGAAAGAACTGAATTCTATGCCAACCCTGCTGTATGTGTATGTGAAACGACTAAAGATGACCCCTCTGCTGCAGGAGCGAAGAATTCCGAAGATGATCCCACCAGGACAGAAGAGGTGATTGATATTGGGGCTGCCGATGATTCTTTTGTCAGATGGAAGGTTTCTGAGCTAGAGGAGATCCTGATTAGTTGAGTTATTTTGCAGCTCAAAGAAATTAGTTAAGTTATTTGCATACCAGTGGTGTATGTTGTATACTAAAAATTCAGAGAATTTCCGATTTTATTTGGATGGATTTTGGTGTATGCAAGAACTTTACTTCTTAATATAGCGTACCGCATCTTATTTTGGCCTGCACTGTGTTTCACTGAATTCTTGTTGGAATCCGAGAATTTCAGAGGGTTTTTTCTCCTTTTTGTTTCCAGATTGCACACTTTAATTGTATTTTAGACTCCATACGCCACATTCGAGATTTGACCTTCAAAGTTTCATATTACACAATATTTCACATTATATTTTGAAAGGAATCAGAAAAACAATCACATATTTGAATTCTTTATAATAATCAATCAAGTATTATATACCTCCTTTCAAAACATCCATGTGTATTTCGTATAGAAAAAAAATACATTGTACACTGATCATACAGACACTAGATCCTCTCAATACAAAACATGTCAGCATCTACAATTTCATCAGTACACCATTGGCTTGCGACTTCCTGCATCCTTCATATTTTAGTTGACACTAAAAAACAAGACTTCCTACATCCTTCATCTAATACAACATATTGTCCCTCTAATCAGAGCTCATGAATCTTGTATAATTGAGTTTTTGTGTCGTAGAAGAACTAAGACACATACTATTATTTTGCCTCCTATAGAGCCACGGAATCGAACAGATAGAACTTACTTCACGGAGAACACGCTGAAGACGAGAACTGAGAAGAAAGGGTTTCCTTCGCATTGATAGTATTCAGAGAAATAGTGCATTCTGATTTGGCACATCAGGAATCTTTTTGTTTGTGGTCTATAACTATCAAAATGATCCGATAGACAACCGTCAGGCAAAATACTAGAGGAATATACAGACATGAAGAATATCCGAAACCAAGAAATAAACACAATTTTTCTCGGATACACTCAACAAAGATACTTGTTGACAAGCCTATCACAGTCTGCTGAAAAGCACACACAAATTAGAACAAACTTCCAGTGGTACTTCTACAAGTAAATTTGACAAGCTCTCACATGGAACGATTTTATCAATAGAATATTTTGAAAGGTAAATGCATTGCACCCCAATCAAGTATTCACTATACATCATGAAAAATATGCCGGTGAAATCTTTGCCCTTTTGTTACAAATTTTGCTTTTTGTCAGACTGGATAACCAAAGTTAGCTGAATGACATGTTCAATCCATGGCATAAAAATTTAGAGTTCTTCAACTTATTATGGAACTGGCAGCTTCAGTTGGGCTTCTGAATTCGCGGCGATCATCAACAGGTTGAGCAGCTGAACGTTCTTCTGGAAGTGCTCGTTCTCATAGGTGACATGAGCATCCCGGCATTACCGCAATACAGCACCATGTGCTTCCTCACGGTCCTTGCAGCTGCTGCATCTGTAGAACCCCCTTGCACTCTATTAGTTCATACTGAGTTACATTATTTAGTTACCACCTAAAACTAAAGGGTTCTTATCTCATCTTATGCTAAGTAACACAATGTTGATGGGCCGAACATATGAAGCTTTGGTAATATGAACGCCCAACAGTTTTAAACAAGAAATCAACACATAGATAAACTGAGTAAGAAATGAAACTGTGGGGTTTTCCATTAAAATTTCCTTCAGTGAAAACATTGTAAACAGAAAATGTTATTCTGAAGACAACAACCCAGCCAGAAAACAAGGAAATAAGGATTATTCTAAGTTCTAGCTTCTAAGGTGCTGATTTAGCTAAGTCAACTCCACTACGGAATCTAGCTCTCCATAAGAGGGTATTCCCAATGTTTGAAAAGAAAAGTAATATTTAAGGTAAAAATTGGAAATACCCATATAAACATAAATTTCTTCTATCTGTATAGAACAAGTAGTAACATCATGAAGCTCAAACTGAAGACAATGTCCTCCTAACTAAACGAATCTTCTTGTTAGATCCATGCATAACAGAGCCGGAAGATCTAGAAACACGTTCATATGAGAGCTAACTACTTCACTTTCTTTTGCATGGAGAGAGTCATCTATTCCTGAAAAACAAAATTCAGCATCCAATTGATTGATAAGCTTTTAGTCCTCAAAACATGCATTCATGAATTTCTATCCAAACCTGCATACTGCAAGTTCTAACATTCTACATTGCCCAAACTATATATGGACCAGGATCCAGATGAGCAAATGTACAACTGTCTTTTGAGTTCCTTGCAGATTGCAAAAGAAAACAAGAAAAGTGAAGCAGCTGCTAATTTGCATTACTAATTGTTGACTAAAGATTATCATCTAATTTCTACCTGAGAATTAATAACATAATTTCATAATTTTTATATAAAAATCAATGGTGGCACACAAGCAGCTGAAAATTGATAGGAAACTCTACAAGAAGTATGTGAAGTATTTACTTCAACTCCAACATGAGGTATATCTACTTTAAATCCATACCTGGATTATAGGAAAGTCACATGTGCACTCTAAACAGACAGAAATCCCAAAAATAATTTCTTTTATCTCTAGTAGGAAATTTTAGCAGCACCTCCAGAATCTACATTGAGTACTAACATTACAATAATATTTGGAGGAGCACTAGCTATAGGTATGACTCTGAGTAATAGAACACGGACTTTTCTGAACAATACAAGCGTATTTGCAGCGAGATTTACACATCATGCAATGTGGTACAAACCTATATTCTGGAACAAATTCTTTCTCCCATTGCTTCCCAAAAAAAGGGCAAGGAAAATCCAATGGGTTTGATAAGGCTATCAGGCCAAAGTTGATTCACAAAAGGAGAATTCTGCAGAGGAAAAAGTAGTATATTTTGATGGAGTTCATCATCATTGATGACAGTAGGTAGATCTGGTGAGGCCTCACCTGGATCCCTACAACAAAAATATTGAACTCTTGAACTAAAGAACGAGTCGTGCTTCAATCTAAGGAAACAACATCTAGAAACAACACTAGTTGGAGACATATACCTTTCTTTGGGATTGGATATTGGCATCTCCTTGAGAATCAGGAAACAACAGAAGAACTTACAACAAAATTAAAATCTAGCCAGTACCCAAACTACAAGCTGAGGAAAATTGCAACCAGCTAGATACTGAGATCGCAGCCATGCTAGTGTTGTCGCAGACGCCACAGGACAAATTCTCATATTATGTGACCTTAGCATAATAAGTATTTTAATTTCACATAGCATGGTAATTTCGTCCTGCTATCATCACAACTTGCACGAGTAAATCCTTCACAAGTGATTGCCCATCACAACTTACCAACCCCGTTTAGATGCCAAACTCATAACACAAATAATCTGATGCACTCTTGACGACACAAAAAAAATTAGTCTATCAAAAATAGGTAAATTCACCAGAGGGGTGGAAGCAGTCATGTTCGAGAGAGGCAAGGCGCGGAGCTTGAGCTCATGGGCGCATGAATTAGGAGAAGTGAACAAATAGAAGAGGAGGTCGATGATACATATACCATGATGACTCAACGGTGGCCGGCGAGATCTCTGGATCCTTTTCAACCAAGGAGACGAGGGTGGGAGAGGAGAGAAACACCGTCCTGAGCTCGCGGAGCGCGTCGACATGACCGAGCGCCGCCCTGGCGTTGAGGTCGAGGTCAGACTTGGCGCTGCCGCTTCCGCTCAATTGGATCCCGCTGGCGTGACGACCTATTCTCCTTCTGCAAAGCCACCGTAGCTAGTTCGCCGCCGCAGGGATAGATTGACATGCTCCGCTGGCCTCCGAGGAAAAGGAACCGCCATGGCTGGTGCGGACTGCGGAGCAGGTCGGGGGTAGCGGCGGTGAACAGTCCGTCTGACGGAGACGGTTTGGAAAGTGGCAGAGACCTCCCACCGTCCCACGATCCATTTCTCCCTATTAGTTTAGCAGTAGAGACGTGCGAGGTAAATTTACCTAGCAAGTCCGATCTCTTTCTTTTGCCAGGCCCATGCGTGAGGTAAATTTATCTAGCAAGTCCGATCTCTTTCTTTTGTTAGGCCCGCGTGAGGTAAATTTACGTCGCAACCTTTCTTTTTTCCCTGGAGTGTGTGGTTCGGCTGGGGTGAGGAATAGCGCAAACCATATATCTGGGCTATTCTGTTTTTATAATAGAATATTATTCTGTTACCCTACTTGAACTGATGGTTTTAGGCGGTTGTACTGACGATTTTCATCTAGTCGAACTATTCGTCTTTTCGTCGGAATGGGACGTGTAATATATCATTGGAAAACTCTTGACATCTACATTACAAATATATAGGATTTTTTTACAAAACCATCACGGTTTAAGAGCAGTTTTGAAAAAAACCGTTTTTTTCAAAACCAAAAACGTGAATCGTATTTCGGACTCAATTTTCAAACGGTTTCTCGGAATTGAGCAAATAAGATGGCATTGGAAAGCTGGTGAAAATCCGCTTCTTTCATATATCTATTATTTTTTTAATTTTATACAATTTAAAAGTAATTTGAAAAATGGTAAAATTCTGGGCGAAACGTATTTTCGCGTTTTTTTGCAAACGGTTTGTCGGATTGACGCAAATGATACAGCGTTGGAAAGCTATGGAAAATGCACAACTTTTTCGTGTAGAAATGTTTTTCTAATTCCTTACGGTTTAAACTCGAATTCGAGTACAGTCAAATTTGATTTCGAACGCGATTTTTCTAAAAAGTTTGTCGAAATGGGGCAAATAATATACCGTTGGATAGCTATCGAAAATGTGAAACTTAGTCATGTTGAACTTTTTTCTACTTCACAACCGTTTAAGAGTAATTTTGAATAAGGTGAAACCCATCGTGTTGTTTTTTCCTGTCTAAAAAACAGAGTATTCATAGTAAAGTCACTATATAATCGTCCCCGAACTTGCATGGTTTATATCGTTGAACTGAATGATATTTTTAGTCATAGATTACTGCCCATTTTTTTCATCACTGCCCATTTTTTTCATCACTTGAGAGTCATTAATAGTTTACTTACTGGGCAATAACACGTGAACTCCTCACGCAGTAATACATGAACTACTAGGAACATAAATTTTCAAAAAGCACTTAAAAACATAAAACATTACACAAAGAGAAGCACTGAACAGTGAATGTAAAAATAACTCCCACATCCATCATATACTGGGAGCTTCCACTTGAATAGGAAATTTGTTTAGCTCTCACAAATCAATAACACTTGGCCACCAAAAACGCTTGCTTTAAAAAGTACTAAAAACGCTTGCTTTTACAAATGGACCATGCTTGCTTTAAAAAGTACTAAAAAGATTCATGTAGAAACAACACTACAAGATTTGTGAACAAAAGGTCGTACAGAAGTTGTACTGATCCACAGAAATATTTGCTACTTGGAAGAAAATAAATATGAACTCTATCTTGGAGATTTGACATATGTTCCATGTATTACATTCAACTCATGTATGTACTGAAGAAACAAAATGCAAGTCCACCATTTAGTAGTTCATGGCTGAGTAGCTAAACTTCACAAAATGACATATTTCAAACTTAGCCGAGGAATAACTTTTCTCAAATTAATGTTTGAAATTGTAGAAGCAACAACACACTTTGCCTGCCCCGTAGACTCCCATCCCAATCTTCTCAGAAGAAGGATGAGAGAAATTCTTCTCTTTTTTCAGCTGAAAAATTTAACACAACAAAAAAATCAGTTATTTGGGCTCACAACCTCCTTTATATATTTTTTGAGCTGATGTTCTTTTCTCATTGAACTGATGTATCTTTTGTAGCTGAAACGTTGTCATATACGTAGTTGCACTTTTCTCTGTAATTGAAGGGGAAAACCACATAAGCAAACACAACCATGTTTTTTAACCTCCTTTAGTGCTTTTTTTTTGGGAGGAACTCGATTCAACAAAACATATGCAAACATTTTGGCTTCGAACTTCTCTATTTTTCTTTGAGCTTACCTCTCTCGAGATTTATAATGATTTGTGTCAGAAGTACACGAACAACTCCCGAATGAGCTGATGTTAGTACATGTGAAAAAGATGACCAAGTTCATGTATATTAACCGGAGAAGTTCAAAAAGGAACTTCATCTTCACCATACTGATTAGTCCAATACTGAAAAACTGAAGTACGAGAGGGAGACCAGCCTAAGTTCAAACTACACAAACATATAAGCTGCAAGGAGTGAAAGCACCTAGGTGGAAGAAAGTTGAAGCTGACAACCATGTACTGCTGCTCGCGACGAACTCGACCTCCCTGATGCCATGGGGTTGGACTGAACACATCTCGACTGTGCATGCAGAGACTACAATATACACACCCATTCCTCGGATTGCAATAAATAGTTACATATTACATCTAGGTGATATCTCTGTACTTACAAAGTTATTGAAGGTGAACTATAGCAAATTTTTATAGTGCACATGTCCATATAAATATTATCTCTGTACTTACGAAGTTATTGCAGGTGAGCTATAGCAAATGTTTACATCTAGGTGATATCTCTGTACTTACAGAGTTTTTGAAGGTGAACTATAGCAAATGTTTATAGTCCACATAAAAGTTTAAATACGTGTACTGCTCCACAACAAATGTTTATAGTCCACATGTCCATAAAAAATAGCTTTTATTTAACACCAAAGAAACATCACAAAAGATTATTTCAGTTCTTCTAGGCATATCAACAAACAGCTTGCGAGCAACAGGAATAGAATAAGTTCTCCCATGCAAACTGAACAAGTTCTCCAAGCATAAGAATAAACAACTAGACTCCCGTCGTGGACCCTTAAAGATGAAATACACAGATGCCTGCTTTTACTGGAATGATTTCTATGTTACCTCAGTTCCCCATTTACTGGAATCAAGCTATAAAAAACATTATGCTTTTACTGGAATGAAGTGATCCACAATTTTGCATACTGACACCTCACTTCTATGTTTGCACAAATTTTGTGTAATAGAAAAATATGAATGAAAATTACTGGAATGATTGTTATGCTACCTTCGTTCCCCTTCAGACTTGTCCTCGTAGCCACAACCTATGACATGGAGAGCTTTTTTCAAAAGAGATTCTGGAGTGGAGTACCGAGGAACACCACCATATTCCATCAGAGTGAAGGCAACAAATGCTGCTGACTGGCTAAATCTCTTCTCTAAGATCATTTGAGACACGAGGCAACGGTATATTATTTGCCCCATTTTCCATAGTTTTTCGACATGGAAAGCACCTGCCACATGTTTACATGTCAATACTCTTACATGTTGGTTAAAACTCCAAAAATGTACAATAACTGCTGCAGATGACAAAACAGTATAGCTCTAAGGAATTGGGTGGTGGAAGATGCAAGAAAATAAAGATGGTACCTTGAACACCATCTTCACAACCTCTGATTACATCCATTATGCGTGAAAGTGCCAGGTTCATTCTCAAGTTATAGCTGCTCTTCTATATTTTTAAATTTTGTATTCTTAAGAAAGGTAAGAAGCCTATGTTGGCTCCATTTGCAACACGACGACGGAAGTAATTTATCAGAAGATTTTGTCATTTTGAGGCAGGCCATGCCTTTTGCTTGCACAGTAGTAAGTTCAATTATTTCTTCTATATATGCTCATTTTGGTGATGAATTTTTCTGGCAACTTATTCTGGGGGCAATTATTAAGGTAAAGGTGTTTACCACATGTAAGTGTTCAATATCTTTTCCACAATTCAGAGAGTACAAACTAAATAAATATTGCTGATCGATCAGCGAGCATACATCACAAAGCAAATGTTCAAAGCAAAATGAGATGGCATTCTCACTGTGTTGGTGCACAATGAGTGCAGCGCTTGGTGAAGATGGTGGTAGTAGTTCGACTTGGACTGCGGTTAGAGCTCATCGTGGACGGCTGCCAGTGACTGTGGTACCCTGGCTGCTGCAAGTTTGACTTGGTCAAGATGGTGCTGCAGCAAGTTCAACTTGGTGCGACCACTTTCCTGCTGGAGATCCTGCGGTGTTCGCCCTCGAACTGCAGGAAGCTCGAGACTCTTACGGCCTTGGGATGGCTCCCATGTTTGGGGCGACACCAACGCACCAGCGCGTAGGGAGAAGAGCAGTACCGGGCGTCACCCACGGAGTATGGGGAAGGGAGTGCAGGGGAGGAGTGGCGGCGAAGTCCAGGTTGTACCGGGCATCGCCAACGGAGCAAGCGGCAGGGTCTGGAGCGCTGCCGGAGTCCAGGGGTGACGCCAACGGGGGTGGCGCGGTGCGTTGGGAGGTCGGGCGGGGCGGCGTGGCGCGGTGGGAGGCCGGGCGGGGCGGCGCGGCACGGTGGGAGGCTGGGCGGGGCGGGGGGCGCGGTGGGAGGCCGGGTGGGGCGGCGCGGTGGAAGGTCGGGCGAGGTGGGCGGCGTCGTGGAAGGCCGGGTGGGCGTCGCGAGGCGGTGGGAGGATAAGGTCGAGAGGTTGGGGATGACGGGCTCGGGTCAAAATTGACCTATAATCGAAAGCAAATCACAGAATGGACTGGTTGCGAAACTATTTCAGACCCCTGACCCTTTTGTGTAGCGCCCGCCACGCCGGCGCCACACTCTACGGTGCAGCGCCTAGCTCCGGGGCGTTGCATCACTGTCCACCGTGGCAGCCCACGGGCCCGCACCCAGCAGTGCAACGCCTCCGAGCTAGGCGCTGCACCTGTAATGTGCAGCGCCTAGCCGCTAGGCGTTGCAGTGTAATGTGCAGCGCCTAGCGGCTAGGCGCTGCACTGTGACTTATATGCAAACGCGCCAGCCCTCTCCTCCCCCACCCTCCCCATTGGCAGTTACAGAAAAAAGGGCGGCGGCCATCTGCACTCCCCCTCTCAATCCCCTCTCCCAAATCCTTCCGATCCGACGATTTGGTCCGTGCATTTGTTCACCAATCCATCGTAGAAGGTACTCTCCTCCGATCCCCTTCTTTCTATCCATAGAAAATATTATATTTTGAAGATTTGGGGAACCCTTGTTTGAATCTTGCATGTATTAGATTTGGGCAACTTTTGTTTGAATCTTGCGTATATTAGATTTGGGGAACCCTTGTTAGATTAGAATGTGGTTTGGATAGATAGGTTGACATGTTATTTATATAGTTTGGATGCATAGATTGACATGTTTTTTGTATGGAGAAGTAGATTGACATGTTATTTGTATGGAGAAGTAGATTGACATGTTATAGTTTGGATACATAGATTGACATGTTATTTGTATGAAGTAGGCCCAAGTAGGGGGAAGCACCATATGCTTTGGATCTTGCATGTAGTAGGCCTACTTTAGTTTTTTTGAATTGAAAAGATAATTGTGTTGACAAGAATGCTTTGTTGAAATTGTTAGGATGGTTTGGCTTCTCGATGATCACTGGGACCATCAACACCGGTCGTACGCTATGTCGGTGCAGCAGCGGGTAATACTGAAAGTGGCCGGTGTTATGAATTTTGTATGTTTGTTCAAACACAAATGCCCCATATGTAATGTTATGATTTGTTTGTTTGTAGGAGCTTGCACCTCTGAAGCTTCGGTCTCACGGGATCAGCCTTGGAGGGATGAGCTATGATGAGCGGTACACACCTTATGTTAGGGAGGCAGGACTTCTCCCTTTCATTGAGTTGGTCCGCCGGTCGACGCCACCCAACAATGCTGCAGCACTCACCGCGCTTATCGATCATTGGAGGCCGGAGACACACACTTTCCATCTTCGGACCGGGGAGATGACCGTGACGCTGCAGGATATCGCTATGATCACCGGTCTTCCTATCGATGGCAATCCTTTATGTATGAACACCGATTCTGAAGGGTGGCGCGCGCAGATGCAAGCCCTTATCGGTATGGTTCCTCCGGAGCCTCGGGAGCCAGAAAGGGAAGATAAGAAGAAGGAAAGAGTCGCAGCGGGCGCTACTTTCACGTGGATATCTTCGAACTTCGCTCATTGCCCCGATGATGCTAATGAGGACATGGTGAAGACTTATGCTCGTGTCTACATGTGGTACGTGGTATCGAGGACAATGTTTGCTGATGGCACAGGCAAGAATGCTCCATGGATGTGGCTGAAGGCGTTGACCGTCTTTGATAGCAAATGGAGTTGGGGTTCGGCGACACTAGCTTACTTGTATCGACAGGTATGAAGTTGTTTCCTTTTCACTTCATTGATACATTATCAATGCGCTCTTGCGGCAAATTTGACCATGTTCTTTTTTATGTGCAGTTGGACGATGCCAGTTGTAGGCACACTGGAGGTATTGGTGGTTGTCTGCTCGCACTTTCCATATGGAGCTGGGAGCGTTTGCCGGTTGGACGACCTAAGACCGTGAAGTACGAGGATTGGGACGATAAAGACGACCCACTACGGCTCCCCACTTGGGCTTACAAGTGGGATGTGTTAAATGAGACGACGGATGATCCCTCTGTAATGTACAAGTTGTACAAGAGCGAGCTCGACGCGATCACGCCTGAGCAGGTGAACCGACCTTGCATAAGTGATTATCATGCTTGTATCTTCACTCGATATCAATTTTGCATTCAATCCCATTTTGCAGGTGGAATGGGAGCCGTATGGAAAAGGAGAGAGTTTTGGTAACCCTATAGAGTTCAGGCTTAATCCGATGTGCATTAGGGATAGGGATCTCTGGCATATGCGGTGCCCGCTGATATGCAACTGGGCGGTTGAGCTTCACCTGCCACATCGGGTGTTCCGCCAGTTTGGTTTGTTCCAGCCACACCCGCCGGAGTGGGAGGACACGGACAAGTTGCTACACGCGTAAGATATAATTAACCTTGAGCACTTAGCAGCTTCTCGACGGTTTCGATGATGCTAATATCTTGTTTCTAACTTGCAGGTTGGATAGGAAAAAAACAGTGGAAGATCAAGGATTGGGCCAGCCATCACAGGAAGTATGTCGTGCAGTTCGCTCTTAGTGTGGAGCAAGCAAGGGCTGGAAAACGAGCCCAGCTTCGTGAGCACTGCCCGATCGCGTTCAACAACTATCTCGCATGGTTTCTTGCAAGTACCCGCGTGGAGGTATGCCAGCCGGCGTATGCTGAGGAGATTCTGGAAGAACCCACCGTTTTTGATGAGGTAGCCCAGCACCAGTACAACGCATTAGTCACGAAAGGCAACTCGGTGATCCCTTCAGCTCCAATGATGAACTTTGTGGTTAGCCCTTTTTGCTTTTCCATTCGCACTTTTCACATCTTCGCTTGCCTAACACTTTGATACCGTTTCTGTTCATAGCGTGCCCAGATCAAGAAAGCAGCTGACGAGACCGAGACTATTCTGGAAACAACCCCGGCTGGCAAAAGCGATGGGGAAGGTGCACTTCGAGAATTCATTAAGATTCACATCTCCTTCAAACTAGCACTTAACATTTGTTGGTACTTTCCATGTCTCATTCACTTGTACATGTTGCAGCGCCAGGGCCAAAAGTTAAGGCGGCTATCAAACCTTTTCGGTTGTCGTGACCCCGAGTATGTATCACCAGAACGGTCTAGGTCGGCGACACCATCAGATCCCGCTTCGGGGCAGAGCCATGGTGAACCTTTCACGGATGAGGATGTGGGTGGGGTCACCCAAGAGGTATGGCATGACGATATATATCCATTTGTTGATGCATTGCTAACTATATCCTCACACACGGTCTTTCCATATCTTTTGTTGATGCATTGGTTGCTGATGATATGACCTTGGGGACGTACCGGGCTCGGTCTGCATACGAGTTGAAGCCTAGGAGGGGAATCAACAAGTACACACCTGAAGACTTCACCCAAAGAGGCAAAAGGACGGTCGGCACCTCGCGGATGGCGGCTTTGGATGACTATTTGGATGACGATGTCGAACCGGAGGCGGAGCCGGAGCCGGAGCGGGTTCCTCTTCCTAGGAAGGTGAAGAAGATAAGCGTCAAGAGGTGGGGAGGACCCAGCAAGCGTGGAAAGCACTAGTCATCTTAGTTTTTTTATAATGTTGAACTTCGAGTGCGATTTGTTATGTCGTTGAACTTGGAGTGGTTGTACCTTTTATGTCGTTGAACTTGGAGTGGTGGTAGCTCTATGGTAAACTGGAACTTATTGTGATGGTCCTTTCTATGAAATGAGGTCTTTTGTGAACCCTTTGTTTCTTATACTAATTGTTATACTTGGAGAAATGATGTCGTACCTGAATGTTTGTTATACTAGTTGTTGAACTGTGGCTGAAAAAGACCCAGTAGAGGGGGGGAGGAGGCACAGTACGTAGGCCTCTAGTTTCAGGCAAAAAAATTGCTAAGTGTTTGTGCAGCGCCTAGCACGGAGGCGCCGCACTCTACAGTGCAGCGCCTAGCTTGGAGGCGCTGCACTATAGTGTGTGGCGCCTCCGTGCTAGGCGCTGCATATGTCTGTAACTAGCCAAACTTCTGTTGCTTTCTGGATAGCTACAGACATATGCAGCGCCTAGCACGGAGGCGCCGCACTCTACAGTGCAACGCCTAGCTCGCAGGCGCTGCACTATAGAGTGTGGCGCCTCCAAGCTAGGAGCTGCATATGTCTGTACCTAGCCAAACTTCTGTTGCTTTCTGGATAGGTACAGACATATGCAGCGCCTAGCTTGGAGGCGCCGCACCCTACAGTGCAACGCCTAGCTCG